>NC_051189.1:80062187-80365217 GCF_015220075.1 Falco rusticolus
ATACCGGGAAGCTCCTGCCCTCCACTTGCAACACACCATCTTCCAAGGAGCCAGTGACCACAAACACCAGGGAGAAGCATGCGGAGGGTTAGTGGGGTAGAAACAAAATTCAGTTTTTCAGTCAGAAGGGGACCCTACATGTCCCAGGGCTTAAGCGCAGCTGTGGACAGCTGGTGGCCCCTTGGATAACAGATGTGCTGCCGGAGCAGGTAGTCCCAGCACAGCCTGGTTCCCACCTTGAAGTACAACATGGGCAGCTGAGGTAGCCTTAGGTGGGGAGGGGACAAAAAGCCCACAAGCTCTTTGTTCAGCCATGGTATGCTAGGTCATGTCTTTAGCTGGTGTGGCTGGCTTCACATCCTACCAAGCAGAGGAGCTGGCTCTTTGCTATTCCTTATAGCTGAGATACCTGCCCCATCAGCTCCTTTTCCTCAAATTAAAACAGATGCATTTTCTTGAGGATTTGAAGCAGAGGAGGATTGTGGCTTGAGTTCCTACAGAAGGGGTTCAAACTGTATCCTAACCTTTTTAGCCCTATTTCCATATACTTTTTAAAAAAACAACACAACACCCCCCCCCCCCGCCCCAAACCCCACAAACTTCAACCTGCTACCCAAGAAGCTGCAGTGGGAAAGCGTAATACTTGGGGTCATATTTATTACTTGTATAAGTTTTATGGTCTCCTCACTTGCTTCTGAATGTCATCAGTACATCTGAGAACCAATATACTGCTGCCCCCCACCCCTTCCTTACAGAAACTGGCTTCCCTCACCAGGTCCATGCTGGACTTGCAGAAAGAGAGGATGTAGACTGCAACACTGAAGACAGATAGGTTAAGGAATAGATTTTGGTCAACGCAGTTTGCAAAAAAAGCTTGATATTCTCACAGAGCATTCTGCCTGTTGCACACGTACCATCCCACTGCTTAATATCCAATAATGCTCTGTCTTGCTTTATTCTGCTCCTGAAGTTTAATTCCAGACAAGAAATTTGTTTAATATCTATACATAAATCTCAAAAATTACTACAGCCATGCAAAATGCAAAAAGCCACCTACCACTCAATAATTTGCATCAGTTCCTATGGGACTGAAGAGCTTTCAATAGGCCCATTTTTAATGAACTAGTCAGTGGGAAATGCAGCTTCTCTTGCAGGAGGGAAAACCCTATAATGGTAGCCTGCTCAGTTACTGGAAACATGGTGTATTTATGGCAGGTGGGATGATAAAAGTGCTCGGTACAGTCCCTTATTCCTCCTGCAAGCATGACTGAGCACAAAGGAAAAAAAAAAAAAGAAATGCCCATGCATCTATTATTGCCTTCAAGGGTCACCTGGCTACTATTAATCAGTTGATTACTACACATTTTTCCACAGACCACAGTGAACCCCAACCAAAGAAAACATCCCAAGAAAATATCCACCAGAAGAGAGCCACGCTCACGAAGGGCATTGCATTCCAACTGCACCAGCCTTCTCGCCATTGCTAGGGCTTCAGCAGGACTGGAAGCAACAAGGGGAGGAGGTGGAAAGGGAGAAAATTTCTTTTATTTTCATATTCCTCAATTTACCTGCCTTTGGCATGACAAGCCTTACATTCAGCGCTTCTGCAGCTTAAGCAGCACACTTCTCGCTATATTCCTTCCTGCCTCTTGCTGCCATCAGGGAGAATTCAGTTTGAAAACACTCCCCAGTTCTTAAACGGAGAGGCAAACTAGAGTACAGTTTGCTTGTTTGGGTTTTGGTTGTTGTTTTTTTTTGTTTGTTTGTTTTGTTGTGTTTTTTGGGTTTTTTTTTTTAATGAAGGCAGACTGAAATACAGTTTGGTTTATTTTTTGTTTAGTGGAGGTTTGCCTTCTGTGAGACTGGATGACTGCTTGTCCTGAAACAGGTGCCTTCAGCTCTCAAAGAGATGACTTCAGGATTTATCCTTAAATTAGGTGATTTTAGAACATTTGCCAAAGCTGATCCATTTCCCAGGGATGAAACATGGAGAGAAAACAGAGCTGATAGAAAAGTGATGAAAGGGAGATTCTTTCCCCCTTAATAATTACTTAGAACAGTTAAGCATGGTTCCTAAATGTAGATTAAGATCCACAAACACTAAGCAAATTGATAAAAGTGAAAAAAACCCCACAACTTTAAAAATTCCTAAAGGGTGTTCTGAATCCCTCCCAGGGGAAAACTGTACTCTAACACTATAGTATCCTGTGGTATCTGGTAAATACTAATGAAATCCCAGCTAACTTCACCATATGCTCTGTATCAGCAAGGAATACATGGCAGGACACATTCCCCACCCCCGCTCTGCAATGACAGCAGTGCATTGGTTTTGGCTCTGTGACTGTTAAAAGGTTTCTCACACTGGACTTGGGCATAATGTGTCTTGGGCTAAATTTTAGGTGCTGAGTAGAATTTACCTCTTTGCCTTTGGTATGGTAAACCTATGAATAAGAAACTATGCCCTGTTTTTCCTCCTTTTCCTCCTCTGCTCTACAGTCAGAAGAAACATTGTCACTAATATCCCAGAAGGCAAGAGAGCCCTATGTATGGATGTAAGGTTTTGTGCCAAAGGATCAACTTGACATTAATCTGTTCTAAAATAATCATTCAATTCAATTTAATAGATCTTTACAAAGATTTATCTAAAAGAATGTTGGTTTAGAAATATTTATGACATGAAACCCTAAATATCCATTTTAGCAAGAAAAAGAATTGTTTTGCAATTTTTCATTGTAAGTTTTATCTCCAGAACAGAGTTTATCACTAGCATAAGAACTGTGTATGACTTCACTATCTTCATTGTAGTCACATCAATTTAAGTTAGCAGTTAATTTAGTAGCCTGAAGTTAGAAATCAAAAGTTGGGCGGGCAGCTGACCAAAGCAATCTTGCTCTCAAACACTGAACATGTGTAGCTCTCATTTACAGCAGGAAAGGAGTCAGCACCTAGGTGTTAATATATATTTCTTCTATTTAGGAATCCAAATAGATTCAAAGTTCGGCCCCTTATTGAAAGGGCTACAGAGCTCCCTTCAAAACAGATAAAATTATTTCTTCAAGTCTTCAGATACAGAACTCTCACCCGTATGTTTTCCTCTTCAGACTCCAAATACCAGATTCAGAGATGAAGCTACCATAACGCTTTGAAAAAAAGAATCAACTATGGCAGTCTTAGGCTAATTCACAATCAACACACAACAAACTTGAAAGGCTTTGTTGATCTGATTTTGGTTTAAATAAGGAAGAACCTAATGGGCCATGCTCACACAAAAAAACCCTTTGGATTTAAATTAGCCAGCATTTGTCCAGGTTATCATGTTGAGCCCAAAGAAAACTTACATGTGACTGATTTCCCTCCTCACAACTCTCCACAACATAACTTGTGCTATGTCTTAAGAATATACCAAAACAGGCCTTGTGAAATCACTGAGGTACTGCTCTGTTTATACCTGGTGTCAATTACAATCAGAGGTGGATTTGGGACCTTTTAGGATTCTGGGTGTAAGTAGGATGAGGTCATTGCAAGGTCAAGATTTTCTAATCTTTCAGAATAACACAAATTAATTATTTGCAAGTATTGGTTTATTATTTAGTCTCCTGTTTTACAATGCAAATTCAAAAGTAAACCTCCTTGTCAAGAAAATGAATGCTTAGCGTTTATACAGTGTTTTATCAATTCAAACAAACATATATGCATGTCAGTCCTTCTACAAACCCTTCTCCCTTAGGACATTAAGAGACTGCAAGATTGGACCATTGATATAATTCGACAGAATGACTTAACCCAATGCCAAAGACTAGCTATTTTATTTTCTTCTTTGTTTCCCAAACTATCTATGTACTGACTTCTCTGGAACAAGACATCCTTCACACTCAGCAGAACAGGACCTCACTGACGGTATGGAAATGAAAAAAACAAATTTTGACACTTGTGGGGCCACTTTGGGCTTACACCAGCACGCCTAAACTCAGAGCAGCCCTTTTAAGTACAGATAGCTCTACTTCTGCTGTTACATCCACAAACATAACATTGCATCCAACCGCATATTTCCTGACTATTTGTAGGTGTAGCCTTGCTGAGCAGATAGAAAGGTCCCTGAAGGAACACTTCTGTCTCAAGCCAAGCGCACTCCGCAGGGGCAGGCACACTTTTCCATGAAGCCCCAGAGCAGAAAATATGAGCACCCACGAAGTTTGAAGCAGGGGGGAGAAGAAATCTTCTACAAGGAACCTGGTGTTCTGCAAGTGCTTTTAAAAATATGAAAAGAGAGGGGAACACACGTTCTTTGGCAGCAGCAGCTCTGGGTTAACTGTGATAAAACAAACAAGCGAAGAGGCAAACCCCAGCCTTCCTTCCACAGCCCTGACAGGGAAAGGGCTGATTTTGCAATCCCTGTTTGTGCAAGCAGCCCCGTGGCAGGAAAAAGGACCACTCGCACAGGTCACTGGAGCAGCTGGCCCTAACTGAGCACCCATGTGTGAGCACATCTCATCTTTGTGGTCTTTGACATGTCGCATTGGCTCCTCATCACATAGGCTGCAGCTTTAGCAAACTAAAAATCCAAACCAACAACCAAAACCATAAAAACCCCAACCCACTTTACAACATAAACTGAAGCAAAGCTCCTAAAATGGGTCTTAGATTCAACCACCCACAACATATAAAAAGAAGTTTAAATAAACAAAGCAAAACCAGTCTGCAGCCTGGAAAACACAGTACAGTTTAAGACCTATAGATCTTAACATACCTGACAGGAGAATTTGCACATTAATGACAGGTTAGGAGTGATATGTATCATCATGTATGTGTCACCGGTCTTTTTGGTTTTAAGCTGGGAGTTGCATCTACCTGCAGAACCATAATACAGCTGCTTTTCTAATTGCACCAGAGGGTCTCAACCTAGCAGAACCAAGCCTCTTGTATCCGCTGAAGTCAATGAGTTTGAACCAACAACCAAGAGAACAGATGAATAAAGACACCCTTGTAAAAGTATTTAGCATTTAGTTTCATTTTAAACAAAAGACCTAATTTTTCTTTTAATAGACTTTTAACTTCATATATGAATGTGCTACATACAACTGAACACAACAGGAAAGCTGTTAAACACAGGTAAAAGGTAATATGCATTGTACAATCTGTGGAAATACTTGAAGAAAATGGCTAGAATCCTACAAACTATTTTTAATTAAAAGCATTCAATATCTCAGCAAGGAGCTGATAATTAGCTTTATTATTGTAATTTAATATGCTAGACTTCACAATCTCTGTGAATGACTCTACTTTAGAACCATTTTAATTCTATTTTTAATTTCCGCCTCATCACACAGCTAAATGTAAATAATAACTACAAAGATGAGGGGTGGTCCTTTCTGAAAACTAGAAACTGAGAGTCATAATAAGCACTTCAGTGTCCTTCCATTTCTGTTTAAAAAAACCAAACCACCTTCCAGGTCTTTTAAAGGACTGAATTAAAACAGAAAAATATTAAAACTAAGTGGATCAGTTTCTCTCCCTCTACACTAATTCCATATTCAGGTTTTTTTACAAAGTCTAGGGAGATGTTTAGTTATTCAGTCATTTCTCTATTCCTGCCTAGTGTAAATTCTGGTTAACTACACGAATTGACAATACAATTATGAGCATACAGTCAAATTTCAATGGAGAGCTCCTGTCTGCAAAATGAAGGAAGCACTGTAATTCAACACACTAGATTGAGAAAAGAACTCTGCTAACAGAGCAGATGTGAAACATTTATATGTCTAGCACATGTAAAATTAATTTCCGTGTTAGTGAACAATTGTGAGGGTGTAAAAAAAGTTGTCTCAAAGATCCTACATAATTCTTAGTTCTTTGGGAATTCTTTCTCAAAGCACTGACAAATGATAAAAAGTGCATCTTGTGTGCATGTACGTTTTCCATATGCACTCTTAGCATTTTACTGAGTTTCAACTATATTAATGTAGCAATTCATCGTTAAAGGATATAATTAAAAAAATAATCTGTCCTTTTGTTGACTTTGTGTGCAAATTACTGTACTTGCTACCATTGCAAATATGAAAAAAGATTCTTTCTTCAGGTTTTTGAATTGTAACCAGAAGCATTACAAATTGTTTCCATAATATGAGAAAAATATGAAGGTAATTTTCCTAATGAAGGCCACATTTTATTAACTCATTAAACTCTGTCACCTTTATTCACTGAAAATCAAGCAGAAAAGTGGAATAAATTCACCATGACAAAGAAAATGCACACATTTCCGTCTTACAAATAAACCGACTAAAAAAAGGGTGAGGTGTGTAAATTAAGGCACTCAATCTAAGAACATAGCACGTTCTCAAGTGGCCAAATCGAGCTCTTGGATATTCTTCCAGGGCTCTCACTCAAGAGAAAGCAAGCAGCAGATGCAAAACTGTACTTTTTGTATCCATATATGTAGGATTTTAAAAGTGTATGATATCCTTAGCACAGTGTATCTAAATATGCAATAGAGAAAACACAAAAGGATCCCCTTATGTCTAGAAATGTTATTGCCAAGTATCCCTAACAATATATCAGTAGTCGATTTGTCCAAATTATAGGAGGTTTCAATAACTCTGCTTCATGATCACAGAATTGCTTCCTAATTTCCCTTCAAACTATTCAAGCTGTTACGGATTATTAAAGGACATTATCAGCCTGAATAAGCATATTAGAGGTCTGTATGATTCCCCCTCTCCCCCCAAATAAACCTAAAAATAACTCCTAAAATTACTATAATCGAAATGAATTAGCAAGTTTCTCCACACTACGCATTTCAGTTAACTCACTCTGCTTTTGCAAATATTTTGGACCCAATCCACTACGGACAATTCCAGCTTTATATTGCAATTGCTTCACTGTTTTTAGTGAGTTGACACAAGTGGAAAAATGAAGCAATGCACCAGGGAATCAGATCTATTTTATAGATAGAGAGCAAGTTTTCTTTTACTGATATAGCTAGAGCAACTGGGATCAGAAGCAGAAATTTAAATCTTACACATGAAATACACTTCAAAATAAGCTAAAGAAGCAGACCGTTCCCACTGCTTAAAAACCCCGACAATTTCAGTGTGACTGCTCTTCAAAAACTGCAGTTTGAATGGTCTTTCGAGGCATTTATACAAGAAGCACGAGCATGCCATGCAGGTCCCAAACCTGCACTGTCTTATCCCCATGAATTTGCAATGGTACAAATAAAGCTAAGGACACACATCTACCTTTTCAGGACTAGGACCTAATTTTGCAGTCACCACACTGTGTTGGTAGGGGCCTGCTCAATGCAGAAAAACCAGCAACAAGTTTTTTGTTCACCAGCCTAAAGCATGGAGGAAGGTGTGTCTTAAAGGAGAAGGGCAAGGCAGAAGTTGTTGGGCTTTTAATAAAGATAGATCACAACATACCCTTGGGGGCTAAGGTAACTGTGTTTAAATTTAGGGAGCAAACAAAATTCGTGTTGACTCCAAGTTGTAGTTATGTTTAGGTATAGATTCAGATGTAGGAACAACAAACCACAGTTGACCTTGGAAGCAGGGAGTTTCCCAGCTGAAGTCAGTCTGTTTTGCTGGATAGCCACTAGGGAGATAAAACTCCTGCAGCTACTTTGGATGAGTGAAAGGTATTTAACGCAGCCTCCTGTTTAAAAATTGCTGTAACACTGACAAGACCAAGGCTGCCTATCTTGCCTCAGACTGAGTTCACACTCATCTCTAAAGGCTGTTCCCCTCCAGCAGGGGAAAAAGAAAGTATGTTTGGATTACATGGGAAAAAAAACACCAGCGAGGAATATACCTTTCCTCTTGACTCTTGCGTTGAGTTGCAAGCATTTAAAAAACGCTTCCTGAAGAATCATAGCTCCAGAACAACTGCCAAGAGTCCTCACCTTACACTCCTCAACCGATACAAGGTATCTAGCAACTGCATAGACTCCAAGAGCCTTTGTACAGCAGCGCAGCCTTCTCCCCTTCCCTGTCTTCTTTCTTTTTTGCAGGGTAAGGATACTGAGAACGAAAAATGGTTCCAAAACCTTTCTTTCTGTGTCATTTTACACTTCCTAGAAAAGTGGGGTTTGTCACTAGTAGTGGAATTCTGGGGGAGCCCACTATGGTACCAGCAGCGCATCGGACCTTGTGCTCATAAGGATGACAACTTTTCCCAAAGATCCCATTACTGCTACACTACATTTTACTACTTTAATATGTTTTCTTTGGTCTAATTCTATTACTTTTAATAATAGTGGAAAATAATGACTAGTCAAGATGTAATCAAGTACATATGTGAATCTTGACTGAAAAACAATAAAATTCACTATGGACACAGCTCTTCTTGCACATAAAACCGAAGGGGGGGAAAAAAAATCCCGAAAGTGTCCAGTGGAAGTTTTTCCTGACAAAAAGCCACACAATTAGGCTGTGATCCATGACTTTTGATATCCTCTGGACTTTTTAAGAAAATATTTCCAAAAATGATCTGCCAGAACAGCATACGATTTGTTATGCCCTTGTTTTCTGTTGCTGAAATACAGACTGTACCCATTTCCTTGTTTTCTGCAAGATTGTAACCTTAGCACAAGTACCTAAACTCAAATAAAATATATCTGGAAATGTTTTTGGCTCCAGTTTGGAGTTATCCAATTTTAATGATGAGAAACAAGTTTTGCATTGTTGTAAAACTCTGTGGATTGATTCTCCACTTACATTTCTGCATTGCTATGCAGTGGAAGTGGCAAGCGGACCAGGTTTGGGGTTTGGGTTTTTGGTTGGGTTTTTTTGTTTTTTGTGTTGTTTTTTTTCTCATATTAAGGTCCACAAGGGAAAGGAAAATGGCTACAGTAACACTGAGATGAAGACTATTGCATTTTTTATCGTACACGGCACGTAACACAAATGACAAAGGTGTCATTCATGCTTATGTAAGGAAACATGCAACCAGACCATTCTCGGAGTGAGCACTGGCAGCCGGGAGCCAAGGTGGAAAGTCACAGGTGTACAACAAGCTTGTCTCTCTACTGCGGCTCCTGAGTATGGGACCTCCTAAAAATACACGCACTCACTTTGCTCAATTGGAGTTAGGTAGCTACCCTGAGAAATACACTCAGCTGGGATAAACCATGCACACAGGATCAATCTAAGCTTCTCCCGTTACTGGGAGCATGAAAGGCAAAGAGACAAGAGTCCTCTGCCCTATCTTCCCATTATCAATCCCTCTTTAATTACCAGGGTCCAGCAGTCCCGACAGAATTAGGACAGTCTGTACAATTCCACATTATGCCTCTGCATCTCTGTCTCTTCCCCTGGAAGCTGTACCCAGGAGGTAGAGGACTCTTGCAGGTATCAGTGTATTAGGTTTGAAATCCTGACTCCTGAGGTTGTCCAGCACTGGAATTCCATTGTTTTCAGTCTGGTCAGCTTTCTCTTGTGGTAGATAAGCCTGCCTTCTCCTTGCCTTTAATTTTAAATTTAACATATCATTAGGGATATAATTTATATTTCTTTTTTTTTTTAATATAAACTTGCAGTATATCAAGTTCTGAGTTTAGGCTACTTAAAAAAACCCAAAAAGATCACATGGAATGAATAGTCACCAATATTAATAAATGTGAGAAAATATTTTAAGGTTGGAAGCAAGTCTGGGATAACAGAAACATGAACTAGACAAAGTGCAGAGCTCTGCAGTATTTTGGACACTTCCCCCATGCAGTTCTGCTACGGACAGCTATCATTTTAAGAGTTCTTGGTCTACACTTACTTGTTTCTCATGTCAATATGCAGCAGTTTCAAAGGCTTTGATAAAGCAATAAGGCATACAGGCATCAAAATAAAACTTGGAAGAGCTTTGCTAAGGAATGAGGTATCTTGAGGGGCTGGGGCATACAGCAGTTTAAGCAGTATTAAGTATCCTGTATTTCTTATTCAGTTTTAAACCAAATATTTATAAGTTAAATCAAAGCAGAGCATATCAATATTAGAAAGAAGCTTCTGCATGCAAGCAATGACACCTTTTGGAATAGGAATGTATTATGAACTATTGCATGCTACTGTTATATTAACCCATTAAAAGGAATTCTAGGCATTTTCATGGTAACATGAACAAATCCATTCTCACTTTGATTTAATTTCCCTCACTAGAGAAGAGAAAGAAGAAGAAACAAAGTTACTTAAGGGCAAAAATTTGGTTTGGAAAATTTGTAAGGATCTACATTTTCATATAGGAAAGTCATCCCATCCTTAATTTGTCTATTTCACTAAAGACTCTGAACACTTCGAACCATGCTATTCACTAGCAAGGCAGGAGAGCAGTGCCACAAGATACTCAGAACATGCCCCTGCTCCGTTGATTCACATAAAGGCTTTCCAAGTATTTGCAAGGAATTTCAGTACTTACTTCTAAACACAATATATTACTACTCTTTATCTTTCAATGATCATTTATAATGTTAAATAGAGAGTTATACTATATAGTACTCCGGTATGCATGGGAGGTACAATTGATATGAACAGTCAACTGAAGCTAACCAAGTACAGCTTTTAAAAAATTTGGCCCTCGCAATGCATTACAGCTCCCAAGTTTAAAACTAGACTATTAAGGTCTAGCAAATGGGTTGTTAAGGTGAATGCGTAAAATATAATCAGGATTAGATACCTGGTTTATTTCATTTGGGTGTTTTTTGGACAGCTGGACAGTAACTGCATATGGATGTAACCTTAATATCATCTACTGAAAAGAAAAATACCTAGTCAGAAAGCTCTTATTTTAACTCCTGATCCCCACACAAAGTCCTTTGAAAACACTACTTACGCTTACATGTGTAAGCAGACTCAGTACAAGTGAAAAAAAAAAGGGGGGGGGGGAGACAGAAAAAAAGAGAAAAAGAGAAAAGAAACGACATTATATTCCTCAACAGTAATTTACATAGTTTAAGCCAGCGGCCATACCAGTCTGAAAATTCTTGCATTCCACAAAACATCACTTTTTTGAAACAATTTGCAATCATAAGCTACATCTTTTTTTCTGACACAGTGTTACTAACTTCTAACAATTTTTGAAGCAGAATGCTTTGCGCAACATCTGGCAGCGTTACCGTACCTTCTAGACCAAGGTAGAAAAGTAATCCAAGAAGTAATCAGGTTTCTCGAAGCACAAAATTTAAAGTTTCCTTAGAATCGACTGCTGCAGCGGGAAATCGTTTCTTCACACATACAGTTTCTAACTACGCACATCTTTAAGAATGACTACAGAGCGAAACTGACCCTTCACAGAGGCTAACTTTGCGGAGCAGGGCGGGAGAAAACCTCCGGCTGTGACAGGCTGCATCGCAAGGAGGAAAACTTCTGGTGGCACCGCTATTCGGAAGTCAGCAACTTCTCCTCTAACGCCGTTCCCCTCAAGCACACAGGGCCTGCTAATTTTACAAGTTCCCGAAGGCTTTTACAACCTCCACACCTGCCTCCCCCTCTGCAAATTACAGGCGCAAGCAATTCGACCTCGGGCTTGTCATGAACCCGAGTGCGGCGCTGGCTGGAGGAGAGGGAAGCGGAGCGGTCCGCACCCGCTCCCGCGTGGGGTAACGCTTCCTCCGCCCCGCCGCTCCCCCCCCAATCAATGAGCTCCCCTTCCCGGCCAGCTCCCTGCGGCTGCTCATCTCCGAAACCTGAAGGAAGCGCCCCAAAACGCCTGGATTACACCCAAACTGCGGCGCAATGTTTTTTGGAAAAAAAAAAAAAAAAAAAAAAAAAGAGGGAAAAAAAAAAAAGCCAAACGGGTGGGATGGGGAGGAGGGGAAGGACGGGACGGGAGGACCTGCCTGTTGGGCTCCGCAGTCTCCCACTTTACGCTCCCGGCAACTTCTCCCCGGCAGCGCCGGCTCCGCGCCGCCCCTCCTCACCCCCACGCCGCAGCCGCTCGGGGCTGCCCGCCCGCCCGCCCCCGGGGGCTGGGGCAGGTGCCCGCCCGGGACCCCCCGCCCCGCAGTACCTGCTATGCCGGGGCGGGGGCCGGGGCGGGCGGCAGCTGTGGCGGCGGCGCCGCTCCATGTGCCTGCGCTGCCCCGCGGGCGGCGGCTCCGCGCCCGGTCCCTCCCCCGCGGCTCCCGCCCGCCCTCCGCCCCGCTCCGCACCCGCGCACGCCGGCGCCCCCGCCCCGCAGGTGCCGGCCCTGGGACGGTGGCGGAGCGGAGCGGGGCGGCCGGCGGCCCCCACGGGGCCCTTTACCTGGCGAGGTGCTCTAGCGCGGCGCCCCGCCGAGCCGGAGCCGCGGGAGAGGGGCCGGGCTCCGCGCCCCCGCCGGGCGCTGCCGGGGCCGGGCTCATGCGGCGCCAGGACTTGGGGGTCTCTCGGAGCGGCGGGCAGCGCCCAGGCACGGCGCGGCGGGTTGTCACATGCCGCCAGCTGCAGACATCCACCTGTAACGCCTCGGAGCTACGGCAAAAGGGGGTCAGACCGTCCTCCTTTATCTCAGCCTGGCCGTTCGCATCCCATGCGAAACGTGCCCCACGCTTTCCGAGCACTGGAATTTAACACCGCTGGGTCAAAGCGTAGGTAACTTACTTAAAATCGGTGGCAGAGACAGTCACTGAAATTCAGACCTTACGCTTCAGTCCACAGGGTACAGTGAACCTGACGGAAATTCCTCGTACGCTTAAGAATTAAGCGCATATACACTCTGTGTAGGGTGAGGATCTCATTTTTGCTGTGCTTCAGTTCCTCGTCTGCAAGATGAGGATAATAATACTTCCTTTCTCACATCCTATCTTTATCTGTGCTCTTGTATTACAAAAAATTAAGGCATAACTTTATGCATGCGAGTAATCTCACTGGTTTAAAAGGGATAATCCAGAGATGCAAAGTTAAGCAAGCACATAAGCATTGGAAAGATCAGGGCCCTATCACACAAGCTCTTCGGAACAGAAATTGTCTAGTGCTTACTACAAGTTTATACTGTGCAACGCAATGAGGTCTGCAGTGCTAAGCTGGGCTTCTTTCAGAACAGAAATGGCAAGACTGTACCTGGGGATTTATACCAGGCACTCCTTCCCTCGGAGCTCTGCAGACCTGTGAGCTTCACAAACCAGGGTAATATCTGGGTACGCTTGGGATGAACCAGACATACCTAGCGCTTCTCAATTTCTTTTATTTTTCACACTGTCTTTACAGAGATGCAGAACCCTCCTTTTACTAGAACTTGTAAGCAGATTGTATGGATCTGATAGGATTGAAACCTGGAGCCAAATTCTCCTGTTACTTATTCCAGAATACCTCCACATCTTCCAGCAGGTTTCATGTAGGGCAACAAAAGTATTTGATCGGTAGAATCACACACTATCATTAAAGAGAAAGAAAGAAAGAAAAGATCCACAGAAAGGTGCCACCACATGCACAGCAGTTAGTACCTTTCTTCAGGAAATCCCAAAGAGCTCTGCCTCAGAAAGGCTGGGAAATGCAGCCAGGGAGAGCTTCATCAAACCACCCTCTTAGAAAGCAGAAGCTGGTTAACTCAAGGGAATGCAGCAACTTTCCACAGATACACGTGTCCAGACATTTTGAAGTAAAAGGACTAACACTCCACCAAGGATCTGTTTCAGGAGCTGTTCGCTGCTCTCCTGTGCTCCAGCTGCCGCAGGGCCTGCAGGCCAGCAGCTCTGAGTGTGCTCCAGCCTACCAGGGGGGTTGGCACGTGTTTTCAAAGGGAGATTTCACACTGTGCAAGCCACGATTTCTCATTAAACATTCGCTAAGAGTTTTAAGGTCAGAATCAAGATGCTGGACATGTGTGAGCTGAGCCTGCTTAAGTCAAATCTTGTGAGATGTAAGCACCTTCTGCAACTCACTGTGCTTAGGTTTGTTAACAGCTCATAGGAGCTCTCAGGACTTAGATGTTCTGAAGATCCTTTTATGGCTGATGCCCTTGAGAATTGCTACGGTATAGCCATGGCAGCACGCAGATTGCTGCTGGCAGCCTGCCCTCAGGTACAGCAAGTTTCTTGCTGGGACAGCAGCAGTGGGCTGTCTGAAGGCAGCTCCACTGTCCTGGTGATGCTTACCCAAGCCTAGAGCTACTGGAAGCAGACCTGTTAAGGGATGGTTTCATATACACGCTTAGGTACTTGCCTGAAGAGAGCCAGATTCTGCAATCCTTTTCTTGCAGTATTTCCACTGACATTACTGGGAATTTTGGATGAACCAAAGTGGGTTGTGAAGGATATAAGGTAGAGCAATGTATAGCAACCCCCCAAGTGGCTTTACAGTGGTCTAATTCATTGCCAGCTAAATCTTATTTCGGAATAAATCTACTAAATAAACTTCTACATTGCTATCAGGTTTAATGTGGGAAGCATCTAACAAGTCTGCACGGTGAATGATTTCCTTCAGATTTGTTCTTAAATACGAATACTAATTGTTATTGCAGGAGGCACAATGTTTCTACTGCTGTGTGTTACCCTTCCCATTTATTGTTTTCCTACAGCAGTCTTACCAGCTTGAATCCTCAAAATGGACAGCATGCTGTATTTGTGCTGCTTCGGTCCGTTACCAGGCAGGTGATGACAATTTAAAACAAAAATTCAACAGAAAAGTTTTGCAAATTGAGACTCAATGAAGAAGTTTTAAGCACAAAGCATGCATATTTGCTTTAACAGCTGGAGTGCACCAGGCAGGTGCTCCTCTTTGCCTTTTCACCTCAAGATTTAGGTTGTAGTCCTAATTATGCAGAGAATGGCCTGGGCACAGTGTCCAGAGGGTTTGCTTGCAGGGTTGTGAATTCGTTGAGTGAATAGTTCTCCTTCAGTTTGGAAAACAGAAGTTCTGATCAAGATGAGGATGGTGAAGATTTATCACCTAAAGCGTGGTAAATTTCCAGAGGCACAAAAGGGTAGTGGATGTTGTTTTGTACAGCCAGAAATTTCCCCCAAACCCTGATTTCTACTATAATACTAATAGTGTGACCATCTTTGTTTCACAACCCTTATCGTACCTAGTCCCTCCACCTTGAGAAACCCTCCACAATGCTATTTTGCTCTCAGATGGCTCTTCGTATTTTACAGTGCCAGAAGTGCTCAAGAAAATATCATGGACCTCACAGTGAATAGTTGATCGGCAGCTACTTAAATATAACACAGGAAATACAGATTGCCGTTCCCATTCCACATAATGTCTAACATTTAGCAGATCTTCCTTTGTTTATGATCTTTGATACATTAATCTGTACTCTCAGATTTTTAAAATTTTCAGCAAAGAACAGTCACCTTTTAGCAAAGCTCTAATGCCTTTACCTTAAAAGCATCTCAAAGTTCCACAGTTTCCTCTCCTTACACATCATAGGAAATACTGCCTGTGCTACTGACATATAAATGCAAAATATCACCACCAAAATCTTCTTTCTTTCCCATCATTCTGTTCCATGTATTTTTCTCTTTGCATTGCTGTGCTGACTCCTCAGACACTGTTGCAACATATTTATTACTCACCTCTCTTTTATCTTAAATCAGCTTCCCACTGTCCTTTACCTGATCTCTCCCATCATTCTTGTTTCTCATTTACATATAAGCATTTCAGGCAATTATCTCCAGGCTTTTTTTCCCACATAACTTTTCTTCACTGACTGGCCTCCTAGAGCTCAACTACAAGTCCCTTGTGCTACCCCATCTGTGTATTTTACACTGACTTCTACCATACTATCATTTTTGAGTCACCTGTGTACAATCAGAAAGCCCCCCTTGTTTTCTACACCTCAGCCTCACAATTCTTTCTTTCCTTGTGGGCTTCTTATCTAGAGGCCAGAGAAACTCTTAGGGTCTTACAGGAACTACCACAAACATGAGATAAACAGTTGTAATAATGCAAGGAAATCTGGATGGCAGCTGGTCAGGTATGTGAGATTTTAATCTGTACATAGGTGAAAGGAGAGAAAAATTAACAGTTTGTCATCAGTGGTCTTGTTAACTTCTTTCCATTTTAGGAACAGTAAATGTGAAAAGAGGGGGTTTAGTTTTAAAAAAACAAGGTAGAAGAATATTTTACAGTAAGGTAATATAATAGTCTGAATATGACTGCAGACATATTTTGGCATCAAGGACAGGTACATATTGTATGATCAGTGACTGACCAAAGTGGAACCATGATGTTGAATGACATTTAGTATTCAGCAAGGAGCATCTCAAGTTTATATGTATCTATAAATTTGGTGGAATTAAACACACTGGTTATGGGTGTACACATACACACATGCACAAAACATTTGTGAGGGGGCATACCAAAGACATAACCAGTCCCACACATTGTATTGTATCGCTGCTTGAAAAGTGTCCCTTCTAAAACTCACTGCTCATAGCCACATCTGGACCAAAGCTAAATGCGGACCCAGGACAAATCTAGGAGCTCCCACTCACATCCAGCCTTTTATCTCCTTGTTTTGCCAGCTGATCTCTGGCATTTTTGTGGAGATCGCTCTGGTAAACTGAAGAACCTGTGGGTAGAATGACTGGCCAGTGGGCCTGCCTACAGGACAAGTGCAGTGGAGAGAGGGACCAGCCACACCACCACTCTCTTTCATAGGGAAGACACACTGTAATTATTGCTAGTTATGTTTAGGTAGCGCACAGAGGTGCTCGTTAACAGGTGTCACTTTACCACAAGCCATTCCAAGGAATTTGCTGTCTTCTCAGGCAATGTGAATTGCCTAATCTATCTAGCAAAATGGGACATTCTTGAGTACCAGCTAATGAATCTGGTTAAAGACTTGGCTACAAACAGCAATAACTGTGTGTCAGGGGAAGAGGGAAGGACACAATTTCCTTTGATAATAAGAAAGTTCTGACTACAGAAGACTAAGGCACTACTGTCAGCAACGGTAGCCTCAGCTAGGATACAACTAAAAAGTTGCAGGAACCACACTTCTGCTTTGAAGACCACCCAGCAATTACTCTGCATCTAAAAACATGGCATGTAGGATTTAGTCTAATGTAACTGAAAACACTGTGGCCTGTGGAAGAAAAGCTTTGCTGCTTCAGCTATTTTAAATGGTAGGTCTAGTTCATGAGCTTTTTTTCTGTAGCTATTTTCACACAGAATATACACAAAATTCAACTTCTAGTTACATCTGGAGACAACTACTGAAGTCCAAGAGTTACTCTAGATTTCCAGTGTTAAAAGTGAGAACAGAAATGCTTTAATCAGAGTTACAAATTTAAATTTAATTGAAAATGCCTCAGAACATGACTGCAGTCATTTCTGTACTAATACACATCCATAAGCCAGAACTCTGATCAGATATGAAGGAGAACATGCCAAGTCCAGTGCAGTGCAACAAAGACAATGAAGGGACTGGAGCACCTCTTGAAAGGCTGGGAGACCCAGAACTGTTCAGACTGGAGAAGAAAAGGCTCCAGGGGATCTTATCAATGTGTCTAAATACATGATGGGAGGGAACAAAGAAGAGGAAGCCAGGCTCTTCTTAGTGGTGCTCATTGATAGGATGAGAGTCAACAGGCAAAAATATCACCTGAACACAAGAAAGTACTTTTTTTTTTGCCCTGAGGGTGTTCAAACACTGGAACAGGTTTACCAGAGAAGTTGAGGAGTCTCCATCTGTAAAGATATTAAGAACCCAGCTGGACAGGGTCCTGGGCAACTGGCTCTGGCTGACCCTGCTTGAGTAGGGGGGGCTGGACAATGCCATCTCAAGAGCCTGTGATTAGAAAAAGGCAATCACCTGCTTTTCAGAAAGCGTTAAATCAACATATAAATTTTAAAACAGAAATATCCTATCATGTTAGTTCTGCTGTTACTGATCCCTTCCAAACTTGTGAATTCATAAAGTATAGCTATAGTTGTACTTCAATTTAAATTTCTTAAGTAATTTTCCTTTTGACCAAGGGTTAAAACTTTTCTATATATATAAAAGGAGCTGAATTAAGAGGGATTATCACAGTTCCTTTGTGTCATCCATTGCATCTGAGGTTCAAAGAATTACTCCCCCCCACCCCCCATCCCCTCCCCACCCCCCATATTATATCACACAGATGATGTGGCTGTCTGTCTACAGGGTGAAGATCACAGTGGTTAAGACCTAATCTACCCAGGCAGAGATGAAGTTGTCACCAAGCCTAGACAGATACTGGATCTATTCCAAGATTAACATTGTTAATCAGGCATTTCTCCACCAATAGAGTTGTGTAAGAGCTGATGAATGTTTCTCTTGAGGGACTACTGCCAAAATTAATCCTACCTGAGAAGGTGGCTGGGAATAGGAAAAAGATATAGGTCCATTTTTGTATGGCCTTAATCTTGACTTAATAAGATAAGGACATTAGAAACTCAGAACGATAGTTGAATGGTAAATGGATAGTTCATCCTCTTCCTCAACTACTCCTATGATTACTCCCTAAAAATTCATATGGACAGATTAAAAAAACCTTGAAAGTAGGTATCTGTCTGATTTTCCGACAAAGGTGAAATTAAACAAGTCTGCTGTTATTTCAGTGGTGTCTGCTAAGAAGCAGGAAGTAGTGGATAGTTGTGTTAATGAACCAATGTATTGGTCATAGAGGTTTGCTTTTTCATTTTCTTTTAATTCCATCTCTTAAAGTCTCTTGGCTATTTTTCAAATCACAAAACTGTAATGAAGTCAGATTAGAAAGATTCAGAAGTATGTTACCCTCGATTTTCAGAAAAAGTAAACTACTAATAGTACTGCTAATACTTGAAGGACTGCACTGCTCACATGTAACAAATCCTGATTTTTTCAAGTTAATTTATTACTAATAATTATTCAGTGAAGATCTCTGAACAGTTGTGTTGGATGGTGGTTCAACATTCAATTGTTTTACTTGATTATATGAATCATATAATGTTGTTTCTGAACTGCCAGAAAGAAGCAAGAATATCCACATGCTAGTGAATCTAGCATTCATTCTGTGAAAGATTTGCTTTCACTAAACATTTCTATTAATAAACTTCAATTCAGCTTTATAATAAGTACATTCATTTGGCCCTAGAAAACAACACTGGTGTCTGTGAGGTCTGCCATCTTCTACAGATCCCACCTTGCTCAGGAGACTGTCCATTAAGATCCCTATATATAGCTAGTGATTAATTGTAATTTCTGATAATTGCTGCACACATGTGCCAAATATTCTGAGTCTGGAGAAACAAACCCATTTTAAGTAAATGACATTTCTTATCTTTGTGCCTTTCTATTCCAATGTATTTCAATATAGCTGAGAGTGTAAATCTCCTCTCTGGATTATCTTATTTATAGTTAATGATGACAGGTATGTGGTCAGAGTGCCGTTGTGGTCAGAGTGCCGTTGCGATCTCTATCACTTGTTGGAAACCTTTTTTGTTTAATAGCAGTTAAGAATTTCTGTTAAGGAATCCAAGGGGAAGTTTTCTTCTATAACAAACAGAGCAATAAAGCAAGCTCTGGAGATTAGTGCTGCAGTTTATAAGCAAGAGGCTTGGACAGTGTTCTCAGTGCAGTTTTGAATGAATCATTCAAGTCTCTGGATAAAGTAATCCATTATAAGGACACGTCTAGGGGGCAGACTCAAGCATTTTTGCCTTGACTTGGAGCTGGCCAGATTACAAGCCAGCTGTGAGCTTGTGGTGGATTAACTTTGGCTGGCTACCAGGTGCCCACCAAACAACTCCCTCACCCCCTTTCCTCAGCAGGACAGCAGGGAGAAAATATGATGAAAAAACTCATGGGTCAAGATAACGACATAGAGATCACTCACCAGCTACCAACTCCTTGATGGGGGGAGCATTGATCTGCTTGGTGGGATGGTGTGATAACTTGCATGACTGGAGGGCTGCTATGGATGGCTATAAACCCTTCAGAAGGGACAGGCAAAGAAGGAGAGGTGGTGGGGTAGCTCTGTGTGTCAGGGAGTGTTTTGACTGCCTAGATCTGAATGATGGTGACAGTATGGTTGAGTGTTTATGGATAAGAATCAGGGAGAGGGCCAACAAGTTGGATATCCTGGTGGGAGTCTGTTATAGACCACCCAGCAAGGATGAAGAAGCAGATGAAATGTTCTACAAGTAGCTGGGAGAAGTCTCAAGATTGCTAGTGCTTGTTCTTGTGGGGGACTTCAACCTGCCAGATGTCCACTGGAAATACAACACAGTGGAGAGAAAACAGTCTAGGAGGTTTCTGCAGTGTGTGTAAGACAGCTTCCTGACACAGCTGGTCAGCGAGCCAGCCAGGGGAAGTGCCCTGCTGGACCTGCTTTTTACAGAGAAGAACTGGTGGGTGATGCAGTGGTTGAAGGCCATCTTGGGCATAGTGATCATGAGGTGGTAAGTTTTGATTCTCAGAGAAGTAAGGAGTGGGGTTAGCAGAACTACTACCTTAGACCTCTGGAAAGCCAGCTTTGTCCTGTTTCAGAGCCTGGTTGACAGAGTCCCTTGGGAGATAGTTCTGACGGGCCTGCAGGAGCAGGCTGTCCCTGTGTGCTGAAAGGCAAGCTGGTAGGGAACAGAGAGCTGCAGCTGGAACTCAGGGGAAAAAGGGGAGTTCACCACCTTTTGAGGAACTATAAGGATGTCTGGAGGTTATGCAGGGTTAAGATTAGAGAGGTGAGAGCCTACCTAGAACTCAGACTGGCCACTGCTGTAAAAGATAACAAAAAAATATTTTTACAAATACATTAGAAACAAAAGGAGGGCCAAGGATAATCTGCATCCTTTATTGGATGTTGAGGGGGAGTGTTGCCACAAAGGACAAGAAAAAGTCTAAGGTATTTAATGCTTTCTTTGCCTCTGTCCTGGTTTCAGCTGGGATGGAGTTAATTATCTTCTTAGGAGCTAGTGTGGTGCTGCGTTTTGGCTTTGATGTGAGACTTCTCAGTTCCTCAGGCCTTTTTATTGAAAAGGCTGGAGGAGCACAAGGAATTGGGAGGGAACACAGCCAGGCCAGCTGACCCGAACTAGCCAAAGAGGTACCCCATACCATGGGATGTCATGCCTGGTATATGTACCTGGAGGGTTGGCCAGGGCGGGCTGATCATTGCTCAGGGACTGGCTGGGCATCGGTCAGTGGGTGGTGACCAGTTTGCGTTGTGCACCATGTGTTCCTTTCTTCCTTTCCCTCTAGATTTTATTTTTCCTTTCCCCTTTCCATTATAACTGTTCTTGTCATAATTGTTATTATTGTTCTTTCTTTTTTATTCTATTTCTATTATTAAAATGTTCTTATCTCAACCCTTGAGTTTTACATTCCTTTCCAACTCTCTTCCCCATCCCTCTGGGTGAGGGGGGAGTGAGTGAGTGGCTGCATGGTAATTAATTTGCATGGTAATTAATTACCATCTGGGGTTAAACCATGACAGCCTCAGTCTTTAATAGTAAGACCAGCTTCCCCCTGGGTACTCAGCCCCCTGAGCTGGAAGACAGGGGGAAGGAGGAGCAGAACGAAGTCCCCACAGTCCAGAAGGAAAAGGTTAGTGACCTGCTGCTCCACTTAGATGTGCACAAGCCTATGGGGCTGGATGGGATTCACCCGAGTGTGCTAAGGGAGCTGGCAAAGGAACTTGCCAAGCCACTGTCTGTCATTTATTAACAGGCCTAGCTAACTGAAGAGGTCCCAGAAGACTGGAGGTTAGCCAATATGATGCCCATCTATAAGAAGGGTCAGAAGGAGGATCCAGGGAACTACAGGCCTGTCAGCCTGAAGTGCCAGGGAAGGTCATGAGCAGATCATCATAAGTGCCATCATGCATCATGTGCAGGATAGCTGAGGGATCAGGCCCAGCCACCACAGGTTTATGCAAGGCAGGTCTTGCTTGATGAACCTTATCTCCTATGAGAAGACGACTCGTCTAGTGAATGAAGGAAAGGCTGTGGATGTTGTCTACCTGGACCTTAGTAAAGCCTTTGATGCTGTCTCCCACAACATTCTCCAGGAGAAAATGGCTGCTCATGGCTTGGATAGCTGTATTCTATGTTGGGTTAAAAGCTGGCTAGACAGCCAAGCCCAAGGAGTGGTAGCGAATGGAGTTACATCTAGCTGGCGGTCGGTCACAAGTGGTGTTCCCCAGGGCTCAGTACCGAGGCCAGTCCTGTTTAATATCTTTATTGATGACCTGGATGAGAGGATTGAGTACATCCTCAGTAACTTTGCAGATAACACCAACTTGGGCCGGAGTGTTGATCTGCTTGAGCACAGCAAGGCTCTACAGAGGGATCTGGACAGGCTGGACTGGTGGGCAAAGGCCAGTTGTATGAATTTCAACAAGGCTCAGTGCCGGGTCCTGCACTTGAGTCACAACAACCCCACACAATGCTACAGGCTTGGGGAAGAGCAGCTGGAAAGCTGCCTGGAGGAAAAGGCCCTGGGGGTGCTGGCTGACAGCCGGCTGAACATGAGCCAGCAGTGTGCCCAGGTGGCCAAGAAGGCCATTAGCATCCTGGCTTGTATCTGAAACAGTGTGGCCAGCAGGACAAGGGAAGGGATTGTGCCCCTGTACTCGGCACTGGTGAGGCCGCACCTTGAATACTGTGTTCAGCTTTGGGCCCCTCACTTCAGAAGGGACATAGAGGTGCTGGAGAGTGTTCAGAGAAGGGCAATGAGGCTGGTGAAGGTTCTAGAGAACAAGTTTTATGACAAACGGCTGAGGTAACTGGGGTTGTTTAGTCTGGAGAAAAGAAGACACAGGAGGGACCTTATTGCTCTCTACAGCTACCTGAAAGGAGGTTGTGGGCAGGTGGGGGTAGGTCTGTTCTCCCAGATAAGAAGTAACAGAACAAGAGGAAACAGCCTCAAGTTATGCCAGGGTAGGTTTAGGTTGGATATTAGGAAAAATTTCTTCACGGAAAGGGTAGTGAAACACTGGAATAGGCTACCGAGGGAGGTGGTGGAATCACCATCACTGGAGGTATTTAAAAAATGCGTAGATGTGGTGCTTAGGGACATGGTTTAGTGATGGACTTGGGAGTCCTGGGTTAAAAGTTCAACTTGATCTCAGACATCTTTTCCAACCTAAACAATTCTATGATTCTATAATTATATGAGAAAGAAAAACACCTTCCCTCCACCCCCCTGCCTCCCAGGCTCAACTTCACTCCTGACTCTGCTATCTTCTTCCACCTGAGTGGTGCAGGAGGATGGGGAATGGGCATTGTAGTCAGTTCATAACACTTCATCTCTGCTGCTCCTTTCTCCTCACACTGTTCCCTTGCTCCAGTGAAGGGTCCCTCCCATGGGATACAGTCCTTCATGAACTGTTTCAGCATGGATCCTTCCCATGGGCTGCAGTCTTTCAGGAGTGGACTACTCCAGCTTGGGTCCCCACAGGGTCACAAGTTCTGCTGTAAAGCCTGATCCTGTGTTGGCTCCTCTCCATGGACTGCAATTGCTGCCAGCAGCCTGCTTCTGAGGTGCAGCTTTCTTCAGGGCACATCCACATGCTGTGACATAGGGTCTTCCGTGGTCTGCAGGGTGGATATCTGCTCCACTGTGGTCCTCCACAGGCTTCAGGGTGGCAACCTGCTTCACCATGGTCTTCTCCATGGGCTGCAGGGACATCTCTGCTCCAGCACCTGAAGCATCTCTTTCCTCTACTTCTTCACTTGCCTTGGTGTCGCAGGGCTGTTTCTTTCACATTTGCTCACCGCTGCTGCACAACATTTTCTACCCTTTCTTAAATATGTTATCACAGGGGTGTCATCAGTATTGCTGAAGGCCTCAGCTTTGGCCATCAGCCAGTCCATCTTAGAGCTGGCTGGAACTGGTTCTGTCTGGCATGGGGCAGTTCACAGAAGGCACCCTTGCAGCATCCTCCACTACCAAAACCTTGCCACTTGAATTTAATGGGCTGGAAGACAAATAGGCACTGGTATTAGCTTAAAGATACCAGCATGTCTGTCTGACATCTCCAGCAGATGAACAGCATAGGTAGGGAACGTAGTATCTCCTACTTTCATCCAGGTTCAGGCATGCCAATTTCACACGTGAGCAGATTTTTACAGCCTGGGCTTCCAAAAAGCTGTACTTCAGATTATTTTTATCATTTGTGTTACCTGAAAACAAGTAGATGCCACTCAGCGTCTAGGAGTCCATCATGTGTGGTAGTGTGCAAACAGTTCATGACCTATAGTCGGACAATGGACAACCAACAACTACACACAGCTCAGGGAACTCAAGGAAACAGTGAGATATTATCAAGCAAATCAATAGGCTGGGGCTTGAAGCACAATGCCATTGTAGTTATTATCAAGTTTTGTAGGGATAACAGGTAAAAACAGGTGCAAGAGAGAAAATTAAGTATGGTATGTATAGACACATCCTCCCCAGCCCCACAAGTAACCAGAGAAAGATTTTTCAGAAGAGATTTTTCAAAAGAGAACAAGCAGGCAGGGGAGACTGGTCAGGGATAAAAGAACAGCAGAAGTATAGTAAGTCTTACATTAAACTGAAGATGGAGAGACAGGAGTAGATACAAACTCCCAAACCATGTGCTAAGGCAATGATGTTTCCAGCATTTTGGATGGATGTAAGCAGGACAGGACAGGATAGGCTTGTCTCTGACAAGGGTGAGAGACAAGGTGAAAGGTGACTGAGGCACAAGATGATGAGAATTTAAACGTGAATTTCAGCTATGGGCAGGCTTAGGAAGTGCCTCACCTGGGCAAAGTCATGCAGAAAGGATCCACAGCTTTCAGGCATATTTTTTAGAGGAGGAGACAATAAAGGTGGTTTGAAGGCAGGGCCATATTGTTTATTCTGGTCTGAAGCAACATGTATTATACATTCTAATTAAGGAGTTGATCATGTCAAGAATACATATCAACTGTGTAGCTTTCACAGCTTCTCTTTGTCCCATGCCTGCCCCTTCCCTGGGCGTGTCCTTCATAGCGAGTGCCCCAGGAGACTCAAGATGGAGCTGAGTGATATTAGGGTGAAATTAGCCATAAAGAAAACATTTAAATAAAAATGATTAAGCTAGTGTTAGAGCTATTATGAGACAGAAAAGAAATGTCAGAGAAAAAAAATGTGTACCACAACTGCCCCATTACACTATAATTAGTTTATCTTAGTATAATTTATGGTTAGCTATGTGTCAATGAATTCCAGCAAGAAGAAACCCCCAGGCCTGCAGCAAGGCTGAAAGATAATAGCTGGTGATGCCTGGATTGAGCAGACTTTTTAAAAGTATTCTGGGAATTCAGATGAGCTCTGTCATCAAAAATTAAAAGGAAGCAGCTCCTTCTTGTACAAGTTCATTGACATCGAACTAATTACAAACTAGGCATCTAAATATCTTCAGACACGTATGCTTAGATTTCCAATTTTACCTTGGTACAGGTTAATACTTTTAGGAGGAATTTGGAGGACTTCTCACTTCTTATATTATATAATCAGTCTAGCAGCTCTTGATAGGCATCAGCTGAGTTTAATGAAAAGTATTATTTATCTCAAGGGAAGTGAACAATTATTCCTTTTCTGGTTCTCTAACTCCCTCTTCCCTTTAGAGACTAATATTTGACTAGAAAAATAATCATTAAGAGACTTTATACTGTTAGATGGAAATCTAGCCCAGTTACCTGACTTAATGACACAAACATACAGTAATATGTATATATTGATGCCTTGAAGTGAATATCAGGATGTTTTGTCCTGCAAGGTTAATATTGATCAACATGTACAGTGTATTTTCCCTTTGGATCAATATGGCTGTTTCTTCTTAAATCAATAAGTACTTATTCTTACATAGAAGAAAAGTTTGGATCATAATTGGATAAAGGTGGGTACATAGTAAATGAGAACATTTTTCTTGCTTACCTCCAACAGTTGTGGGGCTCAGGGTTTTTTAAAAAAAAAGGTCAGACTGAACAGGTAGGATGCTGTATATGAGGTTCAGAAAATACTAGCTCTCACATCTACTGAGCTAATATAATAAACATCCACATACATGACACAGTTTTCTGACCAGAGAACAATGTTGCTTGCTGAACACAGCTGAAGCAGTCAATATTCCACATAACGTCTCTCTGCCTTTGGGTTATTTTTAACATCTTGGAGTATTCCTTCATGTGTATGCTTAAACAACAAGTACAAACATCTAGGGAATCCTGTGTCTTGTTTGGTGATTATGTATCTTCAAGCTCTGCATCCTAACTATTGTTCAGTTGCAAATGATACACTGACTTTGAAATGAGAGGAGATGAAAATTTGACCATTACTTCAGAACCTCAGCATTTTCAGAATCTGCAAATTTTCATCTTTTTTTTTCTTCTTTATTCCAAATACATGCAGATATCCTTTACTAAAAAAAAAAAAAAATCCTGCCACTTTGTTGTTCTTGTGGTTGCTGCTACAAGTTATTATTAGTAAAAAAAAAATAATAATGAAAACCCAAATTCACCATTCCTAAACTCCATCACGTAAATAAATTCCACACTTCAGTAAGGCAAACTAGCCAGCTGTGAAAGTGCTAGTCTGATCTATCCTAAGTGAGAATTTGGCCTAGTAGGTATTAGTCTGACAGCTTTAATATTTCAAGGGAAAATGCCCAGGGAAACAACAAAGTTAAGAATACTATTTAAATATAAAACCCCAAACAAACTAACAAAACCCCTTTATGGTTATTCTGGCAGCTCCTTTCTTTTTCCATGAAGTGTTTGGTGAAGAAAGAAGTATCAGAAACATTATCATATTTTGAAAATTTAAGAACAGAAATGCTTTACAAAAATAAAGTAACTCGAGATTATTAACTACATTAAGGCAGGGGAAGTCAAAAGATTCACAAACATACACATTGTTTAATATATCTTATGAATAAATGCATAACTAAGTAAAGTAACAAAACCCCCCTACTTTTATCCTCTAAAGAACTGCACTTTGGGTTCTTATTTCTCTCCTACTGCAGCAATACTTAACCGAAGTCAGAAGCTGTTTGCCAAGTCTGGCTTTTGAAGGGAAACCTCAATTTTCAATCTCCGGTGCTGCCAGGTGCAAACACCTTCCAATTCATCTGATGCATTTATGCCACTACACTGACATTTATATTCCCCAAGTGAATTAAGATCTTAATGGAATTTACATAAGTGGCAAATTAAGGTACTCAAGTTAGAACTAATTTGCCATTAGGTTGGCATTTTTTGCCAGTATGGAATTTTCAGAACATCTAAAGTAAGGCCACTGTATGGTGGTACAGGCTTCCTAAATCACTTAGGCCATTTTGTGGGAAATAGTCCCCAAAAATTTTATAGTCTGAATTTCTGAGATCTGAGTGGGAGTGCACAGGATTTAGCAATCTATGCACCCAGTCTCCCACTGAGAAGGGAGGTGGAGACTGAGTGAATGGAAAGTTGACTGTTGCTGTAAGGGCACAGCAAGAGGAAACCATCCTGCGGACACCAGGGTGACTGGGAAAGCAGTTAGGGAATTGTACTTTACTCGTTCTGAAGTCACTGCAGCAATTGGTGACCCCTGTGTACAGCTGTTTGACGAAAGCACTTCAAGTTGTAAGTGTATAACATTCTTTATATTGCATGCATAATTTCATTATTGTTAATAAAAAAGTTGAAAAGTAACAGACAGCTTCAATTGCGCTGCACTGTGCTATTCCTGTTGACAATTTGCAAAGGTGTAACAATGGCAAATTGGCCCAGTATGACCTCTAACACTCCCAATAGCACCACTTTGCCTCCTTCAGGTCCTGCAGCTTTCCTTCACCACTCCCACAAGTATAGGAATTTTGCAATTATCTTCCTCTAATTCTTCCAGTTTCCTCAGTAACCCCATACACCATATCATCCCTCAATCTTCCTCCAGCTCATTCTCACTCTCTTTGTTACTTTTCTGTTAATCCATCTCCCCTGTTCCCATGCCAGTTCTGCAGCAGTCTCTCCCATCCTTGACTTTCCTTGCCTGTGTAGTTACCTCCTACATTTTCCTTCCGTATCTGAACACATTGAGTATACTGTCTGCAAGCACTGATAAAATTTCATGTATTCCATTTCCACCCTAGGGTGTCTAATCTAGTTTCTGCACCTTTACTCCACTGAAATTAAGAACAGCTAAACTTGGTCAGACCAGAGGACCATCTAACCCAATATTCTGTCTCACACAGTGGCCAAAATCAAATGCCTGTGAAGTGTTATCAGTACAGGCAAGGACATAGTGATACTCTCCCCACCACCCCCAAATGTTCTGATCAAAATCTCTAATGATCACTTACCAGCCACTTTTCAGAGCCAGAACTTAGTTATTCTCTTCCTTCTTGTCCTGTCTGCATCCTTTTTGCATAATCTTTTTCTTGATGACCTCAAAACCAGTGCTGGTTTTTTGGTTCTTCTCCTAGCCTCATCATGCTCTTTTGGAGCCCCTCTTGTTTTTAAATCTTTTTTTTTCTGGGGAGGCTTCTAGGCTCTGTCCTAGACCTCTTCTCTGCAAACCGCCCCTCTCCCCCCCAAGAAGATGCAAGGTGCTTTTGCAATTACAATTTCAGGTAATAATTCCATGTTGATCATTGACAGAATTATCATCCAGACTTTTCTGTCTGGTTTCTGTACAAACTGAAATTTTAGCCTTCTCTAACATGCCTTTGTGAATATTTCTCTTAAGCCTAAGTTCAACAGTGCCAAAACAGGTGTCATTCCTCTACCTCAAGTGCTGACCGTGACCTCCTTCTGAATCATAGGACATGAAAGTACAGCATCCTGCTTCTTTGCTCAGTAACCCAAAAACCTCCTCCTCAACTCAGAATTGTCATGTTTTTCACATTCAGACTATTACCAATACTTTAAAACTATTTGAAAACATTTCTAAAAATTATCTCACTATATATTCAACAGTTATAACAGCTAATTCCAAGTTCTCATCCCCTTGTATCTTGTTTACTGCAATAGTCTTCCTTCTAATAACGACAAAAATTATTTAGCTCCAGTCATATTCATTCAGAATATGGCTACAGAGATCATTATGCTTGCCTGCCCCTTTAACCAAATAAAATCTTTTTCCTAGATACCTTTATTTGCTATCCATTCTATCACTTAAAAAAGGGAAGAATCTAGGGGCTTTTTTTAGTCCTTTCTGACTTACAGTCTCTCATTGCCTATTAAAATGTAAGCCCTGACGTTCACTGGCCTTTGAAACTTGCCTCCATCATCCAGCAATTTATTTTTCAAACAGGAATCTTTGTTCTCTCTCCCATGCTGCTCCTCACTAGTATGGCTCCTGATTCTACCCTTTCCTTCACTGTTTCGAAGTTCTCACCCATGGTCTTGTACAAAACCAGAATTACTGTTTCTCAAAGTTAAAACCAACAGCCTGTTTGTAATAGTCATAAAAGCACTGGAATTTACAGTTATAAAGTAGTGGCAAAGGCTTCATATGGACTACAAGATGCTTGTTGAAGAATAAACCGCATGGTGTTTCCAATCATAAGAAACAGGTATATGGATGAATACTTCCAATGTTAGTGTGTTTAGTTTTATTTCTCTTAGTCTAATATCTATTAATGCCAACATTTATAGGCAGCATTTTAAAGGTCCTCAGCAGAGAACAGTGATGATAAGTGCAACAGAAAAGTCTTGATTTAGCATTTTTTTTCAATATGTGAATGATTTTCCCAAGAAAGTGAAATACTAAAGATTTTTTACTAGAGTGAAACCAGAATATATGAACTCCACTTCCTTTTTTTTTTTTCAGTTGGTGAGGGCACTATTTGCCCATTTGTGAGATGAGGGATAAAGCTCAAAACAATCAAGAAAAACATGAATGATGGCAAACACTGTGCTTGGGACAGAAGATGAAGCCTCCAGCTGCTTGTCCCAGCATTGCAAGAATCACTTCAGTAGGATGAGAGAAGCCAGTACGGTCTTGATTAACTGGGTGTGTAGGGTTTTGGGGGGGTTACTTTTCTTAAAGCACATACACAAAACACAAGACAGAGGAAATCATATCATTACCCACATGAGCCTGTGGTTTGGAAAGACGAGCGGTTGGCTTCCGGCAGCTGCAAGGAATGATGGGGAGTCAGATAGGGGCAGGCTGTCACACACTCCATACGCTTTTTCGCAACACTTTTTCCCCCATTTTTTTTCAAATGCGGTAAGCATGCTGTCCAAGTCTGCCAGAAAAATGAATTACATATGTGTCCCCTCACCCAGCTATCAAATCCTTCTCTTCTAACCTACTAAATAAAGAGAGGGGCTGTTGCATTCATGAAGAAAAAAAAAAAGCAAAAAAAAAAGCAAGCAAGGTAAAATCGTTTTCATGCAAGCCCATACTAGAGATTCAGGAAGGTATTCATTTTATTTTGTGCATCTAGACAGTGATTTTAATGTTATGTAAATGCAGCAGGCAATTCCTAATCTATCCTGAAATGTATGTGTCAGAGCTCTTGTGTAGTACAGGTTACTGATGATAAAAACAAGATGTGTTTTTATACAAGGAAGGCGCATGATTACCAGCTTTAGAATTTTTTCTTTCATTACAAATTTAAAATAGGACAAGCCAGTGCAATGGAAACTGAGGGGTACCACCACAGAAAAAGCTAGTGTCTTTTCAGAGTCAAGTTTGACAAGCATTGTTTGCCTCTCTCCTTGAAACCAGAACAGCTAGACATGGTAGCAGCCTCTTAGACTTTAAAACTGATTAAGTAGAAAAGATTCTATTAATCCTTAGTGCACCAGTGTTCCTCATTTTTCTTTCTTCTTTTTTTTTTTTCTTGTAAAAAGGAAACTTATCTTGTCTAAAGAACATTTCCAAATACTCAGTCGAGTTGAGGTTGTCATGATAAGGCAATCTTCACATCAGGAGGCTTTTTCAGAGAGGAAGAAGCTCAGATGCAGGCAGGGTCCAAGCCTCAGATCCAACTGTCAAGGAAGCTGATGCACAAAAGGTCTTAAACTGACATTTATGCTGCTGTTATATGCTTAGGTATCTTGGTAGAACAATCCACAGTCTCAAACTAAGACCCATCTACCATCTCCATCTGGCAGCCCCTCAATCTGTGTTTTTCCAGTGAAGTCAGCACCCTGCTTTTACCCCAGAAGCCAGCAGTTAGACCATGCATCAGATTGTGCATTCACATAGACATCTCTCCTCTGCCTGGGCAAACTCAGATTCACTTGTGCACCCTGATGGTTGAATATCTGCAACTCCCATGCACTCCTGCAAAGTCCCAAAAAGCACTTAGCTACAGGACCAAGCTCCAAGCCTCTTCCCCATTTGTATAAAGCTCTTAGGGTTTAATACGCAAGACAAAGACACCATTAATCTGAATGGTCAATACCTCCGCAGTTCAATCAACTGGCAATGTTCTCTTACAGCAAAATACAGGCTTCTTCCTGCAGACAGATGGGGAACTTGAACCAGGTCTTCTACAGCTGTAACAAGGACTCTCAGATAAAAATTTGTGTGGGGAGAGCAGGAAGCAGGGTGAGAGAACTTCTGCTGTGTTTTGTCAGAAAAAAAAAAGCAGACATCATAGGATAAAACTAAACTATCAAAGGAGATCTCAGGGCTGTAACCTTCAAGTACCACCTAGTGTTTCCCAGCAGGCTGGTTATATACGTGACTGATTAAGAGCAGGACCTTAAACTAGTCAATGTGAGCAGAGCCGAGGTGCTTCCCTCCTCATTCACTGAACTTTGTGGATCCTGTTCTGAGAAGTTTAGCAACACTGCCCATGTCGTCTGTGGCTTTTGCACTCAAGTGACACACCACAGCTCTCCCCTAAAACTAAGGTTGATTAACATCTGAGTCAATTTAGAAAGCCTCCAAAGAGCCCTGGTGGTATCAGAACACGATGGTGATTTCCTTACTCCTGTGAATTAAACAGCTTGATACAGAGACAATAATACTTGCCCTACTTGGCAGCAGTCTAGGGAACTTCTGAATTGTCATTTTAATTCAACACTGCCATATCTTTGTGTTGGAGAGAATTTCCAATGAGGCCAAAGAAGGCCCAGGACTCGGATATGGATCTCAAATCCCATTTCTAACCACATGAAAACTGTGCATTCAATTCCACCATCCTTCAGTATGAGACAAACTAGGAGCAACTACACAGAAATATTAATATAATCAAGGCTTCAATTGTAAATGATGCCAGTCAGAGGATTATCCTTTTGTAAGAATTAAAAGGTAATTTTACTGGGTCCAGAGCTTCTACTACCAGGTACAGTATACAACTGTAAGCAGAAAAAACTTGAGCAATGTCATATGGAATGGTGAGACTGACCACCCAAGACAGGGTAGAACCCAACCCAAGTAAAAGCAGAGAAAAAACAAGCCACAGGAATAAGGTTCTGCAGCACAAAATCAAGGAAACCCCCTGCATTTTTGCAAATTGCTTCACCTATCTGACATGCAGGCAACCTGTCACTTGGGTCTACAGACCAGTCCTCAGTCAAATTCACCTGGTTCTTATATTTTTGGGAAGCTACATTTTCCAAAGCCTCTTTGCTACCTGGAGAAGTGATCATGGACTCTTTTTTTTTAAAAGTCCTGTTCTTGTAGTGACTGAGGTATAGAATTTGAGGTATACATATAAGCTAAGACTGCTCTCTTTAGAGCTCTACAGAATTCATAAATGAAAAAAATAAATGTAGATCTTTCACAGATTTATGTTCTTACCCTTGATAATGTCCTATGATGAAAAATACTGTAGAAATTTTCCAGAGGAAAGGAAAATATCTTCCTTTTCTTTCCTTTGCTCCTATGAGTGAATGGAAATGTTCATTTCAGAACAGAATCCGTTTCTCATTTACAGTCAGCTTGAACCCTTACTGTACTTCAATCTTCAGTCAAAACTGGGTTTAAACTTATAAACAAGGATTTATGCATCCATTGTGTACTGGTTGTGTGTTTCTCAGTGTTACTGAGAAATGGTAACTAGCATATACTAGAATAATCCCAAAGAAAAGGTTTTAATGGAAAAGCAGGGAACAAATGGTATCCCTTATATAGGTATGCCTCACAGTGGCTAAATTGTCCTGGTGAAATGGCATTGACGTTTGAATGGCTACATTCCATGTTTGAAACTGAGTCTCATAAGACAATTTCTATTGCTATGTATGATGGCCAGTTTTAGCCTCAAAACACCTTGAAGCTGTACCGAAGAGCCAGGGAAGCAACAGATAAACATGTGGGGACTATGTATTTGGAGAACAAAATTGTTGGTGAGCATAAATCAGCAAAGAATTACTGAAATCAGCTGGCACTGTGCAAGGAATCTGTAGGTCCCATGCTATTACCAGAATGCATATTTCATTAGCCTAACACCAATATCAAAATTAGGTGCACTATCTGGCCAAATAAGGCTTTACTTGCACAAACAAGTGTTACATTTTATCTACTCATACTCTGTGTTAGTGAAAAGACAGTCATCTCTCTTGACCTGAACAAGAGTTTCAGTCTCAGGACAAGAGAAGGAACTGTGCCAATATCTCATGTGTAAACAAACAGGCACTCTGATGATGCTGGTCCACATTCAGAAATAGGAACAAAAAGAAAGAAAGAAAAAAAAAGTTCAGCTTTTGTGAAAGAGACAAAAGAAAGACATTTTCAGTTCATCAAACGATCGTGACTACTTCATTTTGAGATCAACGCTTAAAATATTTACTCAACATTACATCAACATTCATAATGTTTTAAACAAGTTTTATGCATGGCCAAATAGTATGTAGACATTTGCAAAACAATTTGTCATCATTGCATCTGAAGTGTGTTTTAATGAAAATGTGAAATTTCATAAAAAAAAAAATGTTTAAATGCAAGCTTTCCAGTGCAATCAATAAGAAATTTAGCTGAGCAAAAATAGTACATTTGAATTCAAATGAGCTGTAAATACACAGTATCTAACAGGAATCTGTAAAAGCTATTTAGTAAAATAAACAATATTCTATTGCAGTATGTTAAAAAATAGCTGTTTAGGGGAAGGTAAGGCATCTGGAGCCTGTTATTCTATATGAGCTGTATACCAAGGAAGGCTTAGTTTGGCTGATGGTGTCAATGGAGTTATCAGAAATACAAGCATTTATCTAAGTAATTGCATAGGAGAAAACATTAAGAACTTGGCACATGTTAAAAATGATTCCTAATTAAAATGTTATTTAATAAACAGGACCATTTTATTACTCACGGACTACAAAAAAAAATTAATAAGTGACTGCTAAACAAGTAATTATAAGGGTAATAAAGCTCTCCATTCTGGTTAGGGAAAATATTCATTTCATGACCATCCAATGATCCATTTTCTACCACAGCTGTCAAAAGAGGCAGTCTGCAACCATTTAGAGATGTGCTATTGTTACTGTGCTTATGTAATACTGCTATTACATTTTGTAACAGTGATAATGCTCTCAAACTAGTTCTTAGGGTAATTATAGATCAGCTTGCTTATACATTAACTGCTCTTGAGTCTTAGATCACAGGTAAACTGATGCAATTTAGCTGCTGGGGTGGTTTTATAGCTTTCTGCTCCCTATCAGCATCACTCAAAGCAGTCAGCACTTCAGGTTATGGTGAAAGTGGTTTACAACTGCTCTTTGCCTCCAGTCATTAAAACCTTTGGTAGAAGGGCCCAAACCTACGAGATGCTGATCACTCACTCTTGTCACTGTTACCTGATGTAACTGACCATCTCTGCAGGCACCCCTGCAATATGCTTCAATGGTCTGAGAGACGAAAAACTTGGGGGGGGAATAAAAAAAAGTTACAGAACAGGTTTAACTCCTGGTTTCCAACATAACCAGGGATCAGGGAGCTGGTAGGTTACCTTACTGTGTAGTCACTTTGCATGGCAAGGTTTTGGTAGTGGCAGGGCTACAGGGATGGATTCTGTGGGAAGATGCTAAAAGCTTCCCCCATGTCCAATGGGGCCAGTGCCAGCTGGCTTCAAGACATTTGTGCCACTGGCCAAGGCTGAGCTCACGAGCCATGGTGGTAGCACCTCTGGGATAGCATATTAAGAAGCCGGGGGGGCAGGAATATCTGTGCCAGCAGGAGAGGGGAGTAAGACTATGTGAGAGCAACAACTCTGCAGACACCAAGGTCAGTGAAGGAGGAGAAGGTGCTCCAGGTGCTGGAGCAGAGATTCCCCTGCACCCTGTAGCCTGTGGTGAAGCCCATGCTGAGGCAGGCTGTCCCCCTCAGCCCATGGAGGTCCGTGGTGGAGCAGATATTCACCTGCAGCCCACAGAGAGCCCCATGCCAGAGCAGGTGGATGTGCTCAAAGGAGGCTGTGACCCGTGGGAAGCCTGTGCTGAAGCAGGTTTGCTGGCAGGACTTGTGGACCCATGGAGAGAAGAGCTCACACTGAAACAAGTTTGCTGGCAGGACTTGTGACCGTGTGGGGGACCCACGCTGGAGCAGGCTGTTCCTGAAGGACTGAACCCCCTGGGAGGGACCCACACTGGAGCAGTTTGTGAAGAACTGCAGCCCATGGGAAGGACTCGTGTTAGAGAAGTTCATGGAAAACTGTCTCATATGGGAGGGACCCCACGATGGAGCAGGGGAAGAGTGTGAGAGGAAGAAGCAGCAGAAACAACATGTGATGAACTGACCGTAACCCCCATTCCCCATCCCCCTGAGCTGCTCAAAGGGAGGGCGTAGAGAAATTGGGAATTAAGTTAAGCCTGGGAAGAAGGGAGGGGTGGGGGGAAGGTGGTTTTAAGATTTGAATGGTAATAAATAAAACCAGTTTTCCCCAAGTTGAGTCTATTTTGCCCGTGACGGTAATTGTTGAGTGATCTCTCCCTGTCCTTATCTCAACACACGAGCCTTTTGTTATATTTCCTCTCCCTTACCTGGTCAAGGAGGGGAGTGACAGAGTGGTTTTGGTGGGTACCTGGTGTCCAGCCAGGGTCAACCCACCACACACTGTCAGTAGTTTAACTCCCTGCTTCCCTTCAGTTTTCCCTGCTCAGGACAAACCCCCATAACTGTGTGCACTATTTTCCTTTTCAGCTTTTTCAGGCAAAGGAGACTGGGTACTACTACAGTGGGAAACTGATCTGGATTCCAAACCATTTTCTGCCTCGTTTGTTGTAGCTAGACTTGGACTTGTTCAGTCAATGAGAAGACTAATTCCACTCACAGAAGGAAGTGCTTCCCCAGCAATTTTTAAAACAGGCTGTGAGCCATCTGTCTCATCTGTCTGCATTGGTGGAAACCAGGTAAGCTGTGAAAACAGATTTAATGACTGAGGTGGCCCACAGAAATGTGCTATCAATTATTTTTTGTTTCCTTTTTTTTTTCCCAATAACTTAATTATGCTTTGTGATATAACACAGGTGAGCAACAACTCTTCAGCTCCACTGACACTTAACATTGATGCTGTATTACTGAAAAGGAATAGTCACTGTCTTTCCCCAAGACAGTATCACAGGAACAGGATATGTTGTAGCAGGAGGCTATATTTCCAGTGTCATTATTAGTAAGGCATGTATTTACCTTACCTAGTCTACTTGGAGATTATCTGCATTTTTCTTGCCTTCAGAAGACTGGTTCATATGAGAAAAAGTTGAAGGATTAGTCCCCTTGCACTTGAAGGAATCTCAGAGCAACATTTGAATTCAAACAGCAGATGTTAATGTTTTCTTCACAGTTAGCCTTTATGATACAGAGCCCCCAAAGGTCCCCGCCAGCACCAGAGTTTAGCTGGTAGCACGTCAGGAGGCCCACTGCAGAGAGGAAGATGATACACTGGTTCCTGCTACTCTTAAGTGATAAACAGCAAAAGGAATGATTGCGCTTCATGAGGCAGAAGCACAGTTGGTGCTTTCCTTCGATATTCACATCTTTGCATGGCATCAGCCAGTGGATTAAAAGATAAAGGCCGAACATTTATTATCACACTTGGCAAAATGCGTGGGTTTAACTCAAGGCTTCATTTCAGCTGAGAAGTCTCCATTTCAGATGTGAATCATGAGACCTGTGAGTGATACATACTCCTAGAAAAATTCAGGTGAACACTCAGTGTAAGGTAGGATTGTATGGAAGTCACTGTAGGATTTTCATTTGAAAATAAAGATTTTTAAAATGACAGCTGTGCATACAAAATTAAAATTCTGGAAATAAGTCTTTTGTTGCTGATTGTTAAATCCTGCAGTTCTTACCCATCTGGGCTAGTAGGAACAGGGAGGGGAAAAGAAAACAAAAAGGTAGGAGGTAAAACCCTAAAATGCTGAGCCATCTATTTTTATTTGATATGCAAATGATAGCATATATAAGTTTGGTTCAGAACTTGGGTGCCACGTAAGGAGAGTTTGTTTTTCAACTGAACTGCCTTAGAGAAGATTATTGGTCCTGCTGCCAGGAGGACTCCTTAAAAGGGAGATTGCAAGTGTTACGATCTTTGTTGTGAAGTACAAAAAAAAAGGGAAGAAATTCTTAACTATAAAATGCAGGAGATGAATTCTCAGAATTAGCAACCTCTTAACCAATGTCCTGATTCCCAGTATTAGATAGTAAAGACTTGACTCTAAGATGATATTTATATGAAGTATTTTTTGTGTATTTAGGGCCTCACCTGTGTAGCTCCACTGTGTGCGCTGTCAGTTCTGCCATTCTGAAAAAGTATGATCATCAGCATAAGAAAGGAACAAGGTCATTTAACAGCAAAATTCAAGAAATATGCCTACACTTTTAAAAGTCACTCACAGTTTTGGCTGCATTGAAAAGCACTATCCCTTAAAAGCAATTTAAGGAGGGAAAATTTACAAAAGAATTACCCAAATGCCCTAGTTAATCTGGAATAAATTTAGACAATAAAGCTCTCTACATCATATCTTGTGGGATGGGCTGCAAAAACAAGAGTATCCATATCACATCTTTCTCTTTGGTTTTGGCTTTTTCTTTCTTCTTTCAAAGGAAAATACTCCAGGTGAAAAATGCAGTCCCAAGCACTACTTTGAAAAGGACAAGCACAGGTGTTCCATTTCTCACTCTGATGAGAGAACAGGACACAACTAGTATTCTCCCCCTTACAAGAGGATTGTTTGTTTCTGCTTTTTTCTCCATTACAAACCTGGAAGACTAACTCGCCTTCTTTAAGAATTTTTAATTTAAGTATTTTTAATTATTGTTTAGAACATACTGTATTTTGCCAGGTAAGACTATAATGAGAAATCTAGATCTTATTTCCAGGAGCATCTTGGAAACTAAAGCAATTATTTCTCCAAATAGACTTCAGTTCTCAATTGCATGTCAGCAGCAGCTGCTCACTGTTGAATACAATAGGTGCTCTAGGCAAAGATCCATGCTTACACAGTTCAAAAGGGACAAGAGAGGCTCTTTTATTGAGGTCTCCCATGTTCCTATCATTGCACTTAGCTAGTGTACTTTTATGGGGAAAAAGTGTAGGCAGCTAGAGCCCTCCTCCTCCACCCCCTTTATTGTCATAGTATTTCCCCGCCTCCAAAGCACTAGATGTTCCAGATGAGACGAAAACTCCGATGAACAGGAATTTCTTGTTCTTCAGTCTCTATTCTTAGACCAGATCATCCCAAATGCCTACCCACTTGCTGCTTTAGGAACCAATGGAGGGTTCATGCGTGAAAGCTGCCCTGGCTGCAAGGCCTGGATGTACTCTTAGAGGGCCGTTTCTATCCATCACCCTTACTGTCATGACATTAATCTCGCTCAGCTAAGGCCTGTGCCTTGAAACACTGCAGATTTCATGTGCAGCAAGAGTACAAGAGGAATCCTACAAACTCTACAACAATAAGGCAAAAAAAATTGTTTCTTTACATCTTTTATATCCAGGACTGTGTTTAATAAAAATAATCATACACATGTAGGGTGCTTCAAAGAGTGTTTCCTAGTTTAACTGATATGTAATGTGATGGTGTAATATGACATCACCTATAGACTACAACATTTTTTTTCTCTAGGATTCTGCCTGGAAAACAGTCAAGATCATAAGTCATTCTCCATGTTCCCATGCAAATGTTTCTCACATCTAATCACTTCCTTGAATAAGAAACATAAGTGAGAAGGTATGTATTAATATCTACATAAACAAAATAAAAGTATGGACTTACCGAAGTAAGTGTGTACTGCAGCTTCTCCCTGGAAATAGCTTAAAAGAGGGAGAACTGGGGGGATTTAGTAGAATACTGTGTATTAAATTATATTTAAATTCCACCTACTAGCAATTCAGGAAACATTGCTGATTAATAGATGCTCTGTATATTACAGATAAAATACGATTTTTCTCTGGGTATTTTCTTGCTCTGCTTAATAATATCTGATAGTCATATATTAATTCTTTAAAACATTTTTTACAGGAAATGTGGTCTTCAGCAGCTGAGGGCCTACTGGCAGTTAGTCAAATAAATACCATGGCAGTTTTGTAGTGAATGCTGCCAGGACCGGTGCCTGAAAAGCAGGAAATCCTGGTAGCTGTGTTTGACCACTACAGTGACCACTGGCAGAATTAGACATCTGAGAAATACAGGATCTGGTTTTTTTTATTTTAACCTGAAAACCAAATTTAAAAAGCAGACTAGATACTTACATTAGATACTTAAGGATACATTCACACAGATCCCCACTCAGCATTGTTGGAGACACCAGAAAGGCTACTCTTATAATGAAGAGTCATACAAAAAACAAGCCTTACTCTACAGAAACTCCAGGTAACAAGTTCATTTTTACTAATCATGAATTTGCAAAACAAACTCTAATAGCTACTAGCTCCTTCCAGACAAGAAAAGAAGCCCTGGTAGCAGGGCAAATGGGACAGCAAAGAACACGTGTGACAATCCCAATCCAGTATATACGTTGTGGAACAAATATTGAAAAATGGAAAGAAAAATACCAGGACATAAGGCAGGAGTGGAACTGACAAAGGAAATCTAACCACTGCATGGCCTGCACTAGGGTCCCTGCATAATGAACCAGCAAGGAAATGCGTTAGTTACTGAACTCAGAGAACTTTCATCAGTCAGAAAATACTGACATTGACTGTGGACCTGCATTGATCGAAACCCACCGATTATTGAAAAGAAGTCACTGATCATTACCAATAATAAGATACTTGTATCTTCCCTGTTATGTCAAAGAAGATGATAAGTTGAGGTAAGAGGATAAGATACCAAGTATCTGCTTGGTGACACTGAAAAAAAAAGATAGGGAAAGGATAGATTCAGGTAACAGTTTCAGTGGTCTTGCCTTTGACCTCGGAAGCAATGATTCAGTTGGGTCACTACCTATAAGAAAGTGTTGTAAAGAAGTCCCAGCCACAACCCACGCATCTGAAACAAAAATGGTATGACGCAGGAGTAAGGCCATGTCAAACTAAGCCAGCAGTGATGACAGATGTTCTGAGCAGGACATGCTTTCCCAGTGAAGAAATAGCCAGCTGTGGAAAACGGGAGTGGAAGTATTATCTTGCTACAGCATACCTCTGGCTCTCACTGAGGGCCCAGGATAGACAGTGCAGCTGAGCACCAGATGGAAGAGGAGAGTCAGAGTAGTTCAGAGCTAGTGACATTTCCAAGATCCATGTCTGCTGAACAGAAGGAGCTGCCTGCTGCCTGGCAGGAGTGGACCTGTTCTTGCAAGGTACTTGGGTCTTCAGGGTGAAGAGGAACCCATCTCAGCATGTTTAAGAGCAGCTGTTGTCTTGGCTTTATATTTACATATGGAAATATGCCTGATATGAGCTAGGGAATATGTCTCTTGGTATCACTTAAAGAACCTGTTCAAACTGCCCACAAAACACTGTGAGACACTGACAGTGATTGGAGAAGACCTTACAGCTTGCCTAATTCTGCTGTTTAAAACCCGTCCTGGGAAGAGGTTGGAACACAGTCATTTCCTTGTAATGACTGGAAAGGTGCAGGCTGTACCATGCCCCTAGGACCACCAAGAGCACTCCCAACTTCCAGAAAGGTAACAGCTAAGGACAGTAGCTCAATCAAAATGCACACAAATGGATCTGTAGCCTTAAAATTTGTTGCAGACAACATCTACTGTTTTTCAGTGTGTAATGCAGTGATGGGAAGGAGGAGATGTATTCTGCTGCTGGTGGTAGTATTTTGAAAAAGAACTGATGTCAAGTCATGTAAAAAGAAGCTGAGAATGTCAAGTTGTCCATGATTGCCAATAGGCATGCAACACATGTTCTGTAAAGTGCTTGGGTAACAGGAAAAGAGAGGACATTACGCTATCATCAGGAAATAGGAGATAATGAAATAGATGCCAAATAAAGAATGCAAGTTGCAGCCTAATAAAATAGTTCCTCTTTTCCACCTTACTTTTCCTTTTTTCTTTTCTAATTCCAGAACATAGTGTTTTGTCCAATACACCAACTCTTTTTTTCATTCATTGGGCCTGAAAGAAAAATTAACCCAATTAATATAGTAGTCACATGTATTCTTGTGAAATATGAATGATACATAAAGTTTGCCTGTTTGACGTCCAAAAGCTTCTTAAGATTCCTTGAGCTGGAAGTGATTACTACCCAACCTAGTGGAGCCTGGTTATATAAACTCACAAATGTTACTTGAATTCTAAAACAAACCACCAAAGAAAGATATTTCAGCTAAGAAAACCTGTGTCCAATTCCTTACTTAGCTTTTCTTCTGTGACCACAAGCATTTTCCCATTGTAAAATTAAAATGCTGCACATTCCTTCCTCAAAGAAGGAACCTCATCTACCTGAGAAAAAGAATTTATCTTTGAAAAGCACATGCCAGGATATGTAGAAGTTGCTTTAATCCTTGTTCAGTGGTCATGGTTAGCCATCAAATTTATTATCTATAGGGAGAATAAATTGCAGGTCCCATTCAAAGCTGTGTTAGCTTTCCCCTGCAATTTCACTGCTTAATGTGCATTTAATTTAAACTCTTTATTTGAAAAAAATATTAACACACCACTTATTTCCCCCTGAAGTAGATGCAGCATTTGTTTCTGAGATTCCAAGTCTGAGAGATGCTCAGAGCAGAAACTCATTCTTTGCACCTGTTCGTGAAGCACTCAGCCCTTCAATCTAGGACATCTCAGTTCAAGAAAGAGTCAATCATTAGTGCAGGTAGAAACTTTCATTTTTTTAAAAAAAGTACTTTAAAAAAAAACCAAACACAACACAAAGCCCTAAGGAAAAAAAATATTAAAAAAAACATTCACTTGAAATTGATGTCTTTCTCCATCGCCAGATTTTAACTTGAGGGGAGGAAAGTTCTCAGAGTTGAGGAATATTGTCTGCTCAACTATACATATCATAACAACAATACTTATTACACGTGACAGATTAACCTAGCCATGACAAAACTTTCAGCCATGGGAACTTTTCTAACACATGTGGCTACTGGAATATATGACTCTCTTTACGTCATTCCTGCACAACCCATGTGGAGATTGTCCCAGCACACATGCTGCCAGCTCACAAAGAGGAGCTGCAAGCATACTCACAATTTCCTCTAACCCATGTCTTTCAGTACCATCTTTCCCCTGAAGCTTCATTCATAGAGCTCAAGCTTCTCATTTAAAGCAAATGCCCCATTCCAACTCCACACAGGTAAGTGACACTTATTTTTGCACCACCTCTTTGCCTTGCACTCCCACTGACAGGTTTGCTGGATGTGATGGAAGAAGCTGAACCATCTCTTCCCAGTGTCTCCCAGCTTCAGGATGTACCAGCTCACTCCCACGTGGCTCATTTCCTCCCCCATCTTGGTTTCACACCTCCCACTTGACCTCGTCAGGAGAGAATAAAGTCTTGACTATATATAGTAAGGCGCTCAAACATTTCTCACATAATCTGGGTGGGCAGCAGGTGGGAGAAGAGAACACTCAGCATCACACCCTGCTAGGCAGGGAACACATTCAGACTTGCTTCAGGAAAAGTTCCTCTTCCTAAGCATGAATGGTTTCAGCGTAAATACTTTGGAGTATACCCTCATCTACTGAGTGGATCTTAAACTTGAACCATTATGCATCTCTGAATGGTCTTTAAGTTATGAACGCAATGTTTTGTTATCTCCAAGGGGAAAAAGTATTTATAACAAAACATACATATTGCTCTAAATTTGAAGTTGCTTTTTAGAGCATATCTTAAACATAATTTCCTACACATATAACTAATGCCAATTCTCACAGTACCACTCAACTACAGAACTTACTATGAAAATTGCTTTCCTCCTGAGGAGCTAATAAAAACTCACAATCCAACCAACCATCACCCCCCCCCCCACCCCCCCAAACAAACTAAAAGCTTTTTAATAACATGTTTCAAAATTTGGAATTTTTCATATGTTGCATTTTTCCTTTTCTAGCCATTCTCTCTCACCCACTCCACACTCCAAATATTTACCAGAAACGGACATTTTGCATATAAATATTTCTTTTCAGCACCAGAAATTCACATTTTTTCTTTTTTAAACAACTTTATCCAGAATTCTTTTGATCTTTTCATAAATACTCTGGCTGCACTAGAAACAGCCTCTGCTGACAAAGCCCTTATCCTAGCACTCCTAAACTGCCTTCCTTATACACCATATACATTGCCAGAAAAAGGATTGCAGTGGTTGTTTGCAGCACCCTGGCACATATATGTGGCAGTGCTGTGGTTAGTTTCTCACCCTCAACTAAGGCAGCAATACTAGCAAAGTTTGTCAGTGGTGGCTCTCTCATCCCAAGTGTTCCCATTGAAACAGAGTTCTGCACTAACTTCAGTCTTTTCACAGTCTAAGAATCCTCTCAGCTTTACACAAGGACCTTTAACCTCCCTCCTTCATACATACAGCCATATGTGAAGCAACAGGAAGGAAGAAGGAGCCCCAGCCTGGATTTTGAGTGTACCCAGTTACTGGTCCTATGTAGCCTGAGACTACACCCTTGTCTCTGAACTATTCAGTGACCTGCAGACTAGAGACATTCACGTGCAGACATTCCCTGAAGCATAGACACAGTATGTATATGAGCATGCAGGCAGTATCACCTCAGTGAGCCATGTGACAAAGACAAGGCAATAAACAGATTATGAAGACTTGTCCTACAAAATCTAACCCTTCAGCTGTTGACTGCAATAGCATTCTGGCTCCTCTAGGAACAAATGCAGGCCATAAAATAGCACTCTGGGACAAAAATAGACCTTTTTTAAAAAAAAGTAAAAAAACCCAACCTGAAATAATGATCAACTACCCTCTTATAGACTGATCTTATCAAGGCTGAGTCACACCAGCTACAAACTAATCTCCAGGAAACAACACCACCCCCCCCCTTACTTGTGCTCTGGAAACTCTTTCGATCAACACCTCATTTTTGCCCATGTAAGTGTCATACAGAGACCATGTGAAACAGTAGGGAAAGCAAAACTCAACAACGAGACATCAGCCAAGGCAGCTTAGTAGGGTGAGGTACATTCTGAATTACCACCACATTATTCTTCAAACAGATATTCCTCCAACAAGATAAAATTTAGCTGGGTTCTCCATCCAGCTATATCCTTTGGTACTGCTAGTGCAGCACAGAGGGAGCCACAAGACCTTGCAGTTTCTCCCCAGAGAATCTCCCTCTCTGCAGGGATCCTCCACAGCTGGGAAGCTGGCAGCAGCTTCTCCTGTTCCTACAGCAGCTTTACTGCCTCCTGTGCTGGACTGAATGCTACAAGGCATAATGGGAACCTACAGGTCAGTACTGTGGGGATGAAGCAGCAGCAGAAGCTTTTCAAAGGAAGAGAGAATGAAAAAGCCAGGTAGCGGATCACTAGAGGAGAAAATACACTGTACCTTTAGGTCTTCAGATGATAAAAAACAATGTGAAGAAACCACATGGCTAAGGCACAGGCAAAAAAAAGATATAAAAAATAAAATAAAATCAGGCTTTATGTGATGTTTAGAGCAGTTCCCAGCAGCTAGCAGAATTAAAAGCATTATATGAACAACAACAGACTTATGCTATGTGATGGGCAAAGAAGAAAAAAAAATATTTTGCTATAGGAAGAGAAGACCAGGGGCATGACACAATAAGCTTCATTATAGCCATACACCTAAGGAATAAGCTACAGGTCTCAGATTTGAAAATCAGTGCTTAATAGGTTTTCTCAAAATAAATTATGGAAAGAGGATATTGATGCACCTCCAAATCAAGCCCCCTAAGTCACTATGCTACAGATTTAATACTAGATAAATATTTCTCTGTGTCTCCTGAGCACTTGAAGGAGAGCTACAGTTCCCCATTTTCTACAGAGAAGAGTGCACGCACTACTACATCTGTATTACCGAACACCTAAGTGCGAAATACTTCCAGGGAAGATTGTCTTCTGCTTATGTGTTTCCTATAGCGTGTTAGGTGATTATATACTGTATCATGTGGTTCTGTAATGCCATACAGTTATACAACTACAATTATATATCATATATATACATACTCATGGGAAAGTATGCATTTTTTTTATTTTGGATTAAAATCCTGCTCCAACGAATTTGCTGTCCAAGTTCTTTCCAATTTCCATGGAGAGATTTTTTTTTCTGCAATGTTTTGTGATATTTCTCATTTTTAACTAGTACATGTCTTAGGGAATGTGCAATACAGGCAAATTTTAATTGTTGAATTTCAAAGTCAGACTTTGGGGGCACATGGAAAGAAAAGTCAATACACAAAGCAGAGCTGCCTTTAGTGTTAAGCCTCACTAGATGTGTGAACTTGGGAAAATATCTGCTTTTTGCCTTAGTTTCCCCAAAACTAATGTTGGACTTTATTGATAAAAAGTACTGTAAATATACCAAGAAGCTATCATTGCTATATACTAATTAACCCTTCAGGGAACCATAAGCAAAAAGCATAAAAAGTGGTCTAGCTTCTCATTTCTCAATTGGTTAGACTTCAGGCACTTTGGCAGGGTAACACAGGAAAGCCTTGGGCCAGGTTCACAAGAGGTACTGGGGCACATGAATCCAGCACATATACACTACTGGTATCCATTCCACTCAACAGCTGCCTAACCCTACAGATACTTATGTTTCTTCCAGGCAAATCCCTGATCTCTAGACACATCACACAACTGCTAGAGTCAGATTCCTCTGAGCAGCTAAGCACTTTGCTCCTGCCAAGTCATGGTGGGATTTATGTTACTTGTAGGTCACCACCTCATGCTGTAGTGAGGCCTATACAGAAGAATAAATGGCAGTAGTAGGATCATTTTACACATATTAAATAAATTGCTCAGCTAGATTACAGAAAATGCAAGTTTGGGTCCTACTCTGAGAACTGCAGAGCAAGCACTTTGAATCCACTGCCCAGGTCTGCTGAGAAGACAGTTTCCCTGGGTGTGAGGCACAGATGTTGGTCTAGAGGAAGAATGAGAGCGACGTTTGCAAATTGGTCATGGCTCATGGTTTCCATACCTGCCCTGTCTTAAACCAAGGCACCAATTTACGAGAAGTGGTTTTGTTGTAAATGTTTAAGTCTTGGAGAAGGAGCATGGGGCAATTTCACCATCTGTTTCCATCTTGAGAGATCTGAGAAGGTTATATCAACACTAGTTTAACCTGTGTCTTTGCTTTCAGATTCCTGAAGTGTTTCAGCGGAAAGAGTTACCCATAAAAGCAAGCTCCAAAGCATTTTTTGAGTGAGTTAAGCAACATCCTTGTACACAAACTGAGTCACAGATGTCTTCCATGGACACAAGGTCAGTTTTGAGAAAGTGCCCTTACCAGTTCTACAAGCCCAGAAATGTGTAGCCGGTATCTCTACAGTGCTGCTCTGGCATCCATTCTACTGAATTCTCTAGTAAAAGACAAGGAGGCCACAGGAGGGCTTCAAAATTACTGAACAGTTATTTAACCTGTGAGAAGGTGTGAAATCAGTAAGCAAGGCACAGGTGATGGAGTGCTCCATAGCACTGCCTTCCAATTTGAACACTGAGCTCAAAACTTCTAGGTACACTGTATGTTCACACAGCATAAGCCCATTTTCCATATGACATCTCACATTACTAAAGCTGGACTCAATTTAGGCACGTGTGGCAGTAACTGGAGGTTTGTAGTATGGGTGGTCACATGCTGGAAGTGCAGTATCACTTGTCCTGGATAAATTCAGAGTGCGATGCTGAATGTTACATCAATTGGGAATGACTGTCCAGATATTAATGACTGCTTAACTGGCATTTCCTTGATTTTTGGTGCACCCACTATTAGGTCATCTGAACAGAATTAACTATCAGTTAGCATGTTATTTTTGATGGAAAAGTAGTAGTTTCACATAAAAAAAACCCTTAAATACATTTTCATAGACATTTACTGAATTCAGTAGATCTCTGCAGAGACACACATTATCTCTGCTGCTGTGAAGAAGGGGGGAAAACAAAAAAAGCTGGTCATTGATCTAATCTGTCAGTTTGCCTTAAAAAGAATGAAACAGCAGGAATAGTAACTTTAAACCTGTCTCTGGCTGCCTTCTCTTTTTGTCTTTAATGGTTCCTCAGGACAACATTCAAAGTTTGATCGATCCCCTTCAAATTAAGGCCTTCCGCATCACACTTGAAGAGACCAAGCATCTAGGATCAGAGAAGAACAAGCACCACTCTTGCTACCAGTGATCAGATTTGTTACTAAAAGTTGTAATTCCCAATATGGGCCAGTCAGCTTTGAAGAGTGCAGAATCATTTGCCTTCCCAAAAGCCATTTCTGGCCCTTCTTTGCTCACGATTGCTACTGAGAGTAATGTCTAAATTTTTCTGGAGAAAAAGTGTGACACTTTTTGATTGTTTTGCCATTGATATGCAATTAATAAATGAGTCAGCACCTTCTTGTAAAACAGTAGCAACTTCAGTGTGCTGAATCACAGTTTCAAAGGTAGTCTAAGGTTCTCTTATCTGCCCAGGCAACACATTTTCTTTTTGCTTCAGCAGGGAGGCTATTATTCTGAGGCTTAAAAAAATGGTTTTGTGGTCTCATGTCTTATTCTGAGACCAGCATTTAACTCTTTCAGTTCATTGCATCTGCATCTTCACATGAGAGTTTTAATTCATTTTTCTAAGTGATGGTTAAAATTCTCCTGAGGGAAATGTATAGCACACCCAAACTGCTAACTCTGTGTTGCCATAGGCTTGGTTAACGAGTGTGGGCAGGGAAAGGTCATGTAAAAAAGAAACAGAATGATTAGTTTATATTAAAAAAAAAAGGTAAAAAAAAAAAGAAAAAATTGTTATTTGAGTATGAAGCATTGTTTCCTCTGGAATGAAATATCTCATTCTTCACGTGCCCCTCTCCTACAAACCCCAGCCCCCCATGTGCCACCTTGACCTTCTAGTGTGCCTCTCTGTCACTCCCCCCTCCCCCTGCTCTCTTCCCACACCATTTGCACACGCCGTGCAGAGGGAGGCAGTGAGCTCGGTGGCTGCCTCCGGGTGCCAGGTGCCAGCAGCCTGGCGGTACCACACGCTGGCTGGTCACCTGCCCTCTGCCGGTGGGCTGGGCAGGGGCAACTTCTCTCTGCTTTCTCCCAGTTCAGGCTCTTTTCTCCATACAGACATGAATTGTCTACAAAGGCTGGTAGGAATTCAATATATTTGTGATCCCTTCATCATGTCAGATTCATCTGAATGTCACCAACCAGTCTGCCTGCTGTCTAAGGTGGTGTAGCAGCACAGCCCCATAACCCTCATGTCCTTAAAAACGAGGCCAGGAAGAAAAAAAGATCAACTATAAACTCTCTGCAGATGAGGAACACGGTGAACAGGTACTGGAAAAGTGAGATTAAAGTTCAGCAAATGTATCTTACATTGGCTAAACCTGCAGTCTTTCTTCACTTGCTTTTCCCGACCAGATCAGGGCAACCCAGCTCTCAAGGAATCAAGAGGAATAAGTGCACAGGCTGTTTTTAATTCCCTGTCTACAAACTGTCCTGTTACAGATGAAAAAAAAATCCAGGGTTTTTTTACTCCACGGTGGGACTTCATTATATCACAACTTGTCCTTTCTGAGCCAAACCCTCTTTGTGTTGAAACCACTGGCAGGGCTGACTTTGCTGACAGCAAGAGGTTCCTACATCCACACTGCCAAGTGAGTTCAGAGTTGGGGCTGTGAGGTCATTCTCAACACCAGGGCTCATTTCCAAACTCATGAAATCAATCCCATGCAATTTTCCCACCAACCTTGTGTGCGAAGACAACAAACATGTATTTCCCTGTAGGGGTAGAGGTATGCAATCACCCCATCTACTTTTAAGGTATAATAAAATTTGCACTTTAGCATTCGTTCCATAGTCCAGTGCTTTGGTATTAATAATTTTGTTGCTTTTTTTTTTACTCAGGCATTACTTTGGTAAAACCTTTCCTTCATATTCTCAAAGGAAACTGGAATAAATGATTGCCAAATGCCACATTTCCCGCTGGGAAACAGCATTCTCAACCATCAGAACACTTGGTGTACCACTGAACAGCAAAGCTGTGCTACAGATAGTATTTATAGTACATTTTATGAGACCAAAAGTTGTCAGTTAAACCACTAGAAACTAATAAATGGGCTTAGTGTCATTTGAGTTGTCAACAGGATATAAGTTGATGTAAGGGGAACACCTACATTTTGTAGGCTTCTTTTGCATGAATAAATGTGCAGTTGATAGTCATGCCTGACTTCGTAGGAATGTTTTGAGTAAGGAATATAGTAATATCCTCCATTGCAACAGTAATGATCATCGGATCACTAAAAGACATTTGTTATATAGGCATGTCTAATTCTTGAATGTGATGATGATCGGTAACCTCTATTTTACAGTAAGCTTTCTCACATACAGTGGTTTTATTGACCGAGAGACCTAACAATAGAAAATCACAATATTGAAAACTGTCTCTGTGCTGCAAAGGGTGGATGCTAAAACCCACAGAAGAGGGAAATATGATTTCATTTCATAAACAGAAAACCTCTGAATTAAATCACATTTTTTCAATGCATTAAAGCCAAAAAATATGTTGTCTGAAGTGCTGTGAAACTGCACTTATATATGTATATATAAGTTCAACAAAAGCAAAGCTTTCTTTAATAAAACAAACCAAATTCTCAACTGGTAAGACTCCATTCCTTGTTCCCCCCTTCCCCCCCATATCACATACTGTGAGGGTAACTATTTTAAACAGCTGCTTTGCAGAGGTAGATCAGTATCAGAGGCAGAGGTTCTTATCACCCTTCTATCATAAATACAGAACACCAAGAAACTCTGGATGAAATGTAAATCTAACCAAGGACAAAGGCTTGACCACAAGTTTTGAATCTGCCAGATTCTGATCAAGTACTCTGAGTGCCAAGATGAATCTATTTCTTTGTTTGGTTCTACTTCTGGTTATCATTAATACTAATCTACATGATGAAACAAAAATCAAATTTTATTACAGACCCCTAAGATAAAACGCAGTTTAATCAGTTTCTGTAAATGGAAAAATCTCAAATTTTTCACTGACACAACAGCCTGACACTCTTATATATTAAAGTTTTGAAAGTTTAACACAAACATTTAAGTGTACCTCATCCCTTCCTGGAATTATGAGATGAAGCACAGATGGCACCCCAAAAACATAAATTATTGCTCAGAGAACATGTGCTTTTAAACAAAGGCAGAGATTTCCCTGAAAAGGGAGGTCAAGGAACTTGCCTGTGCACATACTTATCGAGAAGAAATCTGTGACACATTTTTTTCGGTTTGAAATAGGAAGTGTATGTGAAAATACGGTGGGAAAGATTTTTCCAGAAATATATCAGGCTGTTTGAAAGAAGGAAGTAGTGAGGATTTTGAAAGTAGCAGGATTTTAATAGTTTTCTACTATTAAAATTTAGATAGTTTTCTGATAAAAGTTCCAGTGAGCCTTTTAGCTATGCTTTTCCTCATTAATTCTCTTCTGTTCAATATATACAAAGAGAAAACACTACACTGTTCACTCTGACCTCTGAACTTAGATCAAGTTGATCTTAAGAAGAAAGGCAGTTTGAGGAAACTTTTTTAAAAGCTAAGAAGGAAAAGTTCATTGCCAAGAGCTTCTGTTCCTATAATTTACCAAGAGCAAACACAATGACAAAGAAGAAAGCCAAATCTCAGCCATACAACAAAAACTGTAGATTTCTTCAACACTGAAATGGAGATAATAAAAGAAAACATAAAGAGTACACTTTGTTCTGGTACAGCAATATGTTTCCAGCACACCTGAGATTTTGCAGTGAAGGCTCTGGCCCTTGTTTGGATCATGCTAGAGTGTGGCTGGGAGGAACAACTGACATTTAAGCCAGATCTGCTGGTATGAGGGAGCTCGTCAGCCCCTCTAACAACTTGTCAGGTATGTTTGCATTTGCAGAAGAAGATACAGCCCTCTGGCATGGACTGACCTAACCAAGACAGCTTCAGCCTAGCAGAGCCACAACTGCAGCACAGTCTCCAGTGCAGGCTTGCTCTTGCTGCCCCTGAGACTCCAGGCAGATCTGTACAGCCCACAATGATTGACAATTTGCTGACTTGGTTACAGTGGCATTGGGTACTTGAGCTTGACTGAATGAAGGCAGAGCTAGAGCTATGATCACGCACAGCATGTCTCAAATGCTGTGCACAGAGTCCATATAGCTTGCTCTGGGCTCGACTGATTCTGCTAGTAGGAAGAAATCTTCTTTACACAGCACTTCTCGGCCCATGGCCCCTCTTTCACCAGACAGACAGCACAACAGATCTACTTTACTGGCTCCACTCCAAACTAGGATTCCTCTGATGTGAAGGGAACTGCTGAGTTGCAGGCTTTCTTTGGCACTCTGATGCAGAGGGATGCAAACCAGCTCAATCCCATGTGATCCCTTCCTGCATCCCATGTGATGGCAAGGTGCTTACCAAAAGAGCTTCACAGGAAGCCCTGCTGGTTAAGATCAGCTATGAAGCTGGGTGGCCCTGGGCATTTGTGTTTTGCATAAAAATGTAATTTTTTCATAGTCAAATGAACACAAATGCTAAATATGTTTTTTTTTTTTCTCTGTTATATTCCTTTGATTCTCTTTGCTCTAGAATGAAACACAGATGCCCTTATGCTAGTCATCTTGAAACTAGAAATATTCATTGCTAGATACAAATGACTGATATTTAAAACTGCACGCTACTCCTCATTGTCTACCTAACGGCAATGAGTCACTATTTGGGACATTTATCCTATATCTGTAGTCTAGTTTTTGTTTGAAAGCCCCCAGGAAGGAATCAGGATCTCTCAAAAAAAATACCAAATACCAGAAAGTACTTCTATCCCTTGATGGAAAAATTAGATTATACAGAAAAAATGCTAGATTTCCAGAACAAAGGCACTGACATATCCACCTTGCAATCTAGCAGAGCTTACTGCTCTGACTTGGGCACTCAAAATCCTTACACAATACATGCAAGGCAGCTACGTGGTCAAGCATGGGACTCTACAAGAATAGGCAGCTCTCTAGAGCACACAAATACTGCCAAGGAGGGCAGTGCAGTTACAGCCCCAGCTTGAAGAGCATGAGGCATTTTTCCTACACGGAGAAACCTCTCCCCTGCCCCATGAATACACTGTCTAGTTGTGAATTAGGTATCTAAGCGAAGCTTCTCTGCAGAAGGTGAGCAACCTCACTTGTAACTAAATGCTTACAGGACTATTTCAGAATGTGGAATTTTTCTTCATCTGTGAGGAATTAAACCTACTTCTCTGGTGAAAGTCCCTTATTGATCAGATCATAGGTCAAAAGGTACCTAAAGCTGTCTAAATTCCATGTTCCATTTTCAATGGACTAGGGAAATATTTGAGGGTCAAAAAATGTCTCTCCAACTTGAAGCCTCTGTTTCCACACTGGGAAGAAATCTCAATGGCTACTAAGTGTAAAATGATTAAGCATTCATTTACTAGATCCTTTCTTATCAAGCTCTAAACTATCAACTTGAGTTCACACAAGAAACCTTTCCATGTGTTTTTAGGTATATGTGAACTGAAGACTATGATGATTCATTTTAATTTCTTCAGTTGCAGGAAATGTCTTTGAAAATATGACACCTAGAACAGATTACTGGAATATCAAGTTGCTTATAGAAGAGGAAGAAAGTGAATGTAAGTGTGAGTGAACTCCCATATAAAAGAGAAATAGAAAGAAGGAGAAGAGAAATAGAAAGCAAGGAGAATTTTAGTACTTTTAAAAAATCTTTCCCTTTATTTAGCTACAAAGGTGGATTTACTTTAAGAATAACTGTGTTTTCCATGGAAGAACTATCCCAAACACTTATCTATCTACTCTCTAGCACCTAGTCACCAATCCACTAGCTTGATGTTTTGTCGCCCACTCAATATCAAACCACAGCACACACTCGAACAGCTTGCAGCAGACTGACTGCTCCAGGGATTTCACTGCCTGAATTCTGTGATTTTAGTGAGGAACTAGCTGGGCAGTCTTCTTTATCAATTGGTATCATGGTGTGATACTATAACTTTGGCTCTGATTTCAATGCAGATATGGTTCAAGTACCTGATGTACCTGCCAGCAAATGGGCCAGTTCCAAGCCCACTGAAGTCAGCAACAGCTTTCCTGCTGGTTGGCCACATAGCAATTAAATCAAACAAAATAACAAAAATAAGTCAGAATATTTAACTAGATGTAAGAATGTTAAATAAGGACAGGCCTCTCTTGAGGAGGCTTTTTAATCATCATTTTAAAGTCATGTCTTTGGAAGAAAAGGTAAGGCTTTAGGCCACAACAATGTAAGTTTACCTTACATCCAAGTGTGAAGTCATACAGTTTCTCTGAACAATTCTTTTTCCAGCTCCTAACTACAGTGCATGACTGGAAGAAAAGAATACTCAGTCCCTAACAGCCTCTGTTTTGATGAATGAAAAAGAATACTTAAAAATAGCAAGGTGGTAATCAAGCAACCCCCTGCTCATATCAGCTAGCAGAACAGTAAGCATACAAGTTACTACAGATACTCATAGCAAACTATGGTGGTTACTGGGACAGAAGCAGTCTCTTCCAGTTTTAGTTCCTAGATGTATGATACTCTTTTCCTCCACCTCTTGAGGCTAATGTCCAAAGTAGAAAAAAAAACAAAACCCAAAACTGTTCCTGTGTCTAGTTTCATGACATGTCAGACAGCTTAGTGTGATTTGTTTGGGTTTTATTTTTCTCCTGGTTTGGTTTGGGAAGTGTAGGGCAGAGTCCCCTAAATTTTTCAGTAGAGTTGTCTCTAGATAATGTGTGTGTGATTTTCAGGTGGTTAGTATTTAGCCAGTTGTGCACTCAACGGTTGTCAATGAACTCAGTTGTAGCAAAGTTTCTCCATTTCTTATTTTTTTTTTTCTGCAAACCCAAGACCATCTATTTATAAAGCCATGGGAATTTTTGCTTTGCCTGTAGTAAAAAGAAACTTTTACCTGATACCCCCATACACCTATCCTTTCCTACCTGTTTACACACCCAGGCACTTGGTTGTCTTCTTTGACAATAAAATATTTGTGCTCTGCCCCTTAACTCATGTGCACCTCTACATCCCTTCCCATTACTGTTCCCCTGCTGTTACCAGCCATTTTATCCTCATCTCCACTTCTTCCTCCAGTCATTGTATTTTCAAACCGCATCTCCCTCTTTCTCAAAGTTGTCAAGGTTTGCTGCTTCGGTTGCAATCTTTCCCACACCGTCAGTGTGCTCATTTCCTGTCCTTCCCCAAACCTCAATCTTCCCTTACTGTTTCTTCCTTGAGCAGGGAATTTGCAGACAAGTCATTACAATTCAGGGATGAAGGCTATGTCAAATGTGGGGCACAGCTGAATTTTCCGCTCTGGGGGTTTTTCCTGGAGCAACCATATGGCATGTGAAGGCTTGTCAGCCTGGCTGTGCTGATAATGTCATGGAGGAAAGCAGCAATGGGTCCCAAACTTGAGCTTCCCCAGAACTTTGGAAAGCTCCTTTCCCTCAGGCAACCCTGCAGCCTCATTGGGGCCAACCCTCTCCCTCACCTCTTCCTCTGTAGCAGAGTCAAAATAGCAGAAAAGGGGGTTATCTAGCCATTTTCTAAGCCTGCTTTTGTACATATTTACTGGAATGAGCAGCATTATTGCAATTAACAGAAACTTCCAATGTGATAAAAGTAAGCACACACATAATTATTCACAGAATGGGGGCTGGTGACTGCTGCCTCTTTGGAAAGCAGTGGTGCTGCCCTGCACTTCAAGAGCTCCAGCAAAAACCAGGGTTCACAGTTAAAGAAAAAACCCCAACCCATCCTCTATCATATTAGACAGCCTCAGCTATAATAAAATATGATTATTAAATCAAATGCCACAAACTTATTTACTTAACAACAGGAAAAACAGAATTGAAATTAATTTAACTCAGAGAAAGCCTTAAGGAAAAATCTGTTATAGGGCATTTTGTATATATATATATTTATATATATATTTTATTTTTTTAGACTAACTTAATATTAACTTCTAAGCAACCTTTTCACAGCCCCATACTTAAAAAAAAAAACAAAATAAAGCACATACCTTTGGACAGCTTGAAGATCTGTGCTGCCTGGACTGAAGCCTCCCAACCCTCTGCTTCCCAGTGCCACCACACCTGAGCAGGGACTGGCAGGGACTCACCTGCGTCCCCCAGGCTGCACCTTGGCTTTGGGCAGCTGTGCAGGATGAGGCCACCCAGGGCCTGATGGCAGCTGTGCCCCACGCAGCTGGGCACAGATCTCTGCAGGGCAGCCCTGCCGTGGCCTGCTGCGGAGGGAGAAGAGGTGAGGCTCTGCAGGCCTGAGCTTGCTGTGGAGCAGCTGTGCAGGGCAGGCTGGGTGCCTGCAATGGCGCCCCGGCCTGTGGGCGTAGGGGTGAGTGAAGGCCCCAGGTGAGGCTCTTCAGGGACATTAGGACTCATTAGTGCTGTCTGGGCCCTGACACTATTTTGAAGGGACTCCCCGGGGGAGGGGGGGGAGCAGCAGCAGCATGGGATTTGTAACTGCTGCAAAATGGCTGCTCCCCAGGGCAGCAGGAGAGCCCAGGTGGTTTTGCAGTGCCTTGGTTGTGGTACTGCCCCGGAGATGGAAGTGGATTGTCAGAGTCCTGGCTGTGAGCTTGTCCCAACCGCTGCCCTGGAGCCTGCACCCTGCAGAGTGAGGTGATGGCAGACAGGCAGGAGTAAGGCCTGCCTTTTCCACCACCGAGGGAGGGAGCTTATCCTTGAGCCAGTGTGTTTGCTGTCTCCTTATAAAGAAGCAAGATGGGAAGCAATCTGCCCTTCTCCCCTGAGCGAGAGCCTACTCTCTTCCTCATAGTTTCCAAATCTGCCTTTCAAATCCATATTCCACCCAACACCGTGCTCCCTCCAGGCGTGCCCCTGGCTGCCCGCAGTGTGCACTGACAGGCTCTGCCTCACTCAATTCTAGCCAAAGAGTGTCCTGGATCACAGGTTTTTGCTTTGTTGGATTGTTTCTTGAATGATATCCTGATGTCTTTTGAACACCAGGAGCCCAAAGATCTCAGGCAGAGAGGTGAGACTCAGCTCTCCCAGAGAAATCCCTGGGACTCTGGTCCTGGCCCTGCACAGGTGTAGAGGATGCCATCTTTCCTTCTCTGACTAAAAAAAGCGACATCGAACTGCTCATTCTTTTAGCCCTCCCCACAAAAAATGGAAGAAAGAGGACAATGGTACCCACTTAGGTTAAAAAATGGTCTCTGATTATCTTTCAGTGGAAGTTAAGGTTTTTGCTAGATGTTGAAAGGGCATAGCATACCCCATTATATATTCTCATTAATATACCAGTCTATTACAGCAGCAGTATCCCTCTACATGTCTCTGTTAATGTTGTGCAATAATTTCCACTCTAACCCACTCTTCTCAGTCACCTACCTAAACTCCTCGCTCAAACTTTCACCTTTCAGATTAAAATTTTCCGTGCCTGGCCTCTGTATGAAGCTACAACTTTTTGGAAATGTCAGGTAAAATTGTCATCTGAGTATAAGGGGAAAGGAAAACACACTTCTCTGTGTCAAAAAATCCCCCTCAAAAAATGAAAAAAATATCTCACTGCTTTTTCACAGCTCTGGGGATGGTATAAGGTGAAAAAGAAGTCAATGAAAGAAAAGTCTTGTAAAAGAGCAGAATATTTCCTAGACTCGAAGACTGCTGGGTTGGACTTGAAAGCCACATACGTCTGTGCATGCCTTAGTAAACAGCTGGAGTACATGTTTGTATACTTTTATATATATACAGTGTATAAAGTAGATATTTTTTATACTAGGTACACTTTTATAATATGTTTATACATATATATAGTACAAATGTGTGTAACTATGTATAAGTGTGCACTGTGCTCCATACAGATACTGTATATGTAAGTTCATAAGGTGCTTGTAGAGAATCACACATTTGAGAGCAGGTGATGCCATGCCTGGCAAAGGCACAGCCAGGACGTCATGCACTAGCCAAGTTCCTGTCCACTGTCTAAGGCAGAACATGATTCAGAAAGTGTAATTAGGGCTGAGGGCCCATTGAATTTCATAGGTTTTCCTCTACTTATTTTGCAAGTTTTAGGACTAGGATTTCTTAAAGACTGCAAACATCTGTGGAATAGATGCCTTGGTGTGTTTGCATAGACGATAAATGTACCATGCCCATTTGCCCATCTCCTCAGCTGCCAAGGCCTCCCTTTCTAAAGCACAGACAAACCAAGTTCAGTGTTTAGGCAAATATCTACCAGGCAGGATCTTTTCTCAGAGCAAGGGATTTTTATATAAGCTGGTAGACTTTTGACAAGTTTCAGAAAGTGAAATAATTCCTTTAAAACTATTGCTTTTCTGTTTGTTTAATTTTTCTAAGAAATCCTGTAGAATAATTTTGTTAGCAGAAGCTTGATCATGGTTAAAAACTGAGGAGAAAGTATTTTCCAGTGTAAGTGGATCTACTCACTTGGAAAATAAATAACCTGTGTAGAGCACCACAGCAGGCAATGTCTGCTATAACTAAGGATGCTCCCTCTCACTTCATCATCTTTAGCTGTCCCTGCAAGGTAAGCCATGACCTGGGAGAGATGTTGACTCCAGTGACGTGCAGTCCCTTCAGACTGTATAATAGCACATAGTCATATCCTCCATGCTTCCATTGTTATTGACTGGCTCTGTTCTGCATTTGGGAGCAGTCTTACAAATGCAGTTCTTCTAAAAAACAGCTACTGTGAAGTGAGCACTGACGTCATTGCTGACATTATGTTCTTTCCATTTTACATTGTGTGTCTATGGCTGTAACTAAAAATGGCATGGCTTTACCTTTTATTTTAAAAATAATACAGAGTCATGTAATTCCCTCCTATTTACAGTTTCTTAGCTTCTCTTCTGCAAATACGAAAAGTGTGCCTTTGACAAAGCTGTTTTAAGAGAAGACAGACAGAAGCTATTTTTTAGTAGATTATCTGAGGCACCAATGGTTGGCCTTATTCTACTCCTACTGAAATAGTTCTTTCTTTGGTTTTAATGTCTTTTATTTAAATAATAAAGAATAAGAGAAAACACTGTCTGATCAGAAGTCTGCTGTACCATCTAGAAATGCTTGTCAGACCATGGGTAGCCAGGAGCTTTCTCCAGTTCCAGACAAAAGCAAAGATGCCCTCATCCATGCCTGCCACCCCCCCAACCCCATCCTGACTGTACTCCTAATGGGGTTTCAGTAAAAGTTCTGGTGAGCATAATTTCTAGGGTATCATGTGATAGGGATTTCCTATCCTTGGAGAAGGCACTTTAATCCAAAATGAAAAAGGTGTCCTAAGAGAATATTTTAAATCAGCATTAGCTCTGTGCAACAGTTACGAGGATGAGGTAGCTGCTGCTGATATTCAAATTCTGTTGATAGGTCCTGCAACTTGCACATACTTGTCACACACACTTGACAGTTTTTTAATTTTTTGTTCTCTGACTGTACAGCCTCATGACAAATGGAAAGAAGGAAAAGTTGTCTTAAAATATTTAGCAAAAATTCAAACAAAGAAGAGAAAAGAGCAGGCTTACAAAATTCGATTGCTTTAATTCTTTGGCTGAAATATTAATAAGGAAGTTCAGTGACCAAAGCAAAGCTTCTGGACTTTTTAGAGGAAGGTTTTTCAGGATTTAAAAAAATTATTTTTCAAAAGACCCAACCTCTTGGGTATTCCTGGTTGTACTTTGTGTGTTCTGCTTGCAAGGTATATATGCTGTAGCTTAGAAAGAATGCTTTCTCATGGACACTGAACTGTTTTATAGACATCAAATTAATCTAATTCTAAATCCCATGGATTTCTCCTGAAGTAATCAAATGCCCAAAATTAAGCATTAAGTTAATCACCTTGCTTAACTTGGATCTCAGCAACTCCTTCATGGTTCTATCAGAAATATTATAAGCAATTTATATTTGTGAATAGGACTAAAGAGCCTTTCCTGACCGATGGAGTTGAGGTGGAATGGGTGGATAACAAAGGATCTATTAAAACATCATTGGAAAAAGCTCTATAGTTCAAGCATTGGCTCAGTTAATCTCTATAGATTTTTTAATGCTGTTGCTGGAAGGCTGGTGTTGGAGAGGGGAAGAGAAAGAATGCAACCTTCTTTTTTGCACTTCATGGATCCTTAACCCTTATTTAAAGATGACTTTGGATTTTAGACCAAATAACTGTTCTTGTAATTATATCAAACAGTTAAAAAAAAAGCTAGTTAATGATGTTCAACATAAGTAATCATGTTAAATAGTGAAATTTAATTTCTTAAAAACTTAAATCCCCATATCTTTTGGAATGCATTGTACTGTAGGATGTCTGAGTAAATTAAATTCTCCCCTGCACACTAAAACATCAATTTCCTTATGGTAATTATCTGCTAGATTGGATCTGTCAGTAGCAAGGAAGCATGCCTGACATTATACCCTTTTTACAAAAAATGATTACAAAAAATTAAGACGAATGAGTAAAATTAAGGCTGCGGCTGGTAAGCCTATATAAAGCTCTCATAGATCACTTTACATAAGCTACCATTGTACTGGATACTAAGCTTTTAATGACTAGTTGCATAATGAGGTGAAGGCCATTAAAGAACAGCAGAGGTAACCGATCACAAAGATAAGAGCTAAAAAATGATTTTCAGCCAACTAGAAGCAATTTATTATACACAAAAACACATCTCTAACTGAAATATCTGGATAGATGAGGAACTTTTGAAAGTTGACAGTATTTCCTTCCTGGGAAAGTTTTACAAATATGATGGGAGCCTGTCTCTGTTACATTACATTCTTTTTCTTTGCTATTCAGTACCCCAGAGTTGGGGTGGTGGGTTTGGTGGTTTGTTTTTTGTTTGTTTGTTTTTTGTTTTTTGGGGGTTTTTTTCATACAGCTGGACTATAGCACTGCATTTCATTAGCCCACTTGAAAGGTAAATTAGAGTGAGGAGTAGCTGATGCAAAGTAAATGCATAGCACGCTGCCAGTGAGTGGTGTATGGAAGCAGGTTAGTTGTTGCAAGTCAACTGATACCCTGTCCTGGGCTGAAAAATAGCATCTATGCTACAGAACTGCCTCTCAAGAGGGGGGTTTAAGGTTGCAAGGTAACATATTGCTCCCAGGGCAGTACTAAAATGAATATGTAAGTAAATTTGCTTACAATGAGCAGTCACTGGGGGGCAAATCAGAAAAAGAGCAAGTGCCCTAAAGATAGCGCAGGGTCAAATTTTGAGGTAACCCCATCTCACAGGGGAAACCACATCCCAAATTTAGACAAAGGGAATGTGGGAAAGAATGCCTACGGAGAGGCAGGAACTGCAAATGCAGGTGAAATCCTGCAGCTGCGCTGTCTGAAACACTTGGTGTGTAGCCACTTCAACGCAGCCAGTGGGAGATACATATGTATCCATATATATAAACACACACATATATACACACATGCACATGCACACACATACTAGCATATTTACTGTGTCTGCATAAAATGCTATTGCTTATTAACGGGTATAGCTTTTACAACAAAAGAAATCTACAAGAGACTTCCTAATAAAAAAAAAACAAAACTGGGGAAGCTACTTTCCCTTCTTCCCTCCCTCTTTCCCACATCTCCTTTATGTGGCATGGAAATTCAGTAGTCTGTTGGCTTAAAGGATTCAAAAGGCCAGATAACCATAAGCTGCCTGGAGATAGGAGAGGTTACTAATGACAAATTGGAGAGTGTTCAGATGAGGGCCACAAAGATGGTCATGGGGCTGGAGCACATCATCTAAGGACTAGGGAACAGGGTTACTTTAGCCTGAAGAAAAGGAGTCACATGGGAGGGTGTAATTGCAGCCTTCAACTGACCAAAAAAGGTTACAGAATAGACAGAGCCAGATGTGAGGTGCAACGTCAAGTGACATGAGGGAATGGTCACAAACCATAACAGAGACAATATGAGGAAAAGTTTCTCACAGGGGCAGCTGGGAAGCACTGGAACGTGTGGCTCAGAGAGGCTGTGGAGTCTGCATGCCTGGAGATTTTTTATAATCCAGCTGGGCAAGGCCCTGGGCAATATGCTTTGCCTTCATCATTGGCCTCATTTTGAACAGGGAGTTTAAATGGATGACCTCCAGAGCTTCTCTCCAAATTATGTTTATTTATGACTCCATGATTCTTTTCTGAGTCTTATAGCCATCTTATTCTTGCTGCAGTTCTGAATCCTACCCATATCTCTTCTTCCAAAGGACATATCCTAATTCCCAGGGGACAGGTCACTTAGGGAAACTCTTTCTTCCTGGTTATTGATGGTTTCTGGAACTTGATCTGGCTTATGTATGCACTATGTCAGGTAATTCTGTGCAAGCTCTGAAGCAAACTTCTGCAGCTGTGTCTACATGAGCAAATGAAATACCACTGGGGAATCTTCCTGGCTGTACAATTGGACCAGCTATACTATTAGAATTCAAGCATGGCATCTGGCATACTCTTGGTTCATGCTGAACAGCATTCTTCTTCACCCACCCAAAAAAATACCAGGCTTAAATTTGGAAATTGGCAGGAGTTACCAATGCTTCATAGTGGTGGCATCCTTGTTTTGGACTCTTGTCAAGTTAACAGCACAGATATTGGCCATTCCTTGAGCCAAGTGCCATAAAGTGGCACTTGATATGTTTTAATTCACCAATGTGTATACATCCACAGTGTCTAGGGAACTTCGAAGCCAGAGTCAACTTCAGGATGTGCTGGTAGTTTTGCATCTTTATGTATATTGTGGGGAGGAGAATTAATCTCAGGTTTTGATTTGAGTAATTAAATCACACCTGACTTCTGCTTTAGACTTGCACTTAATGCACTTAATCTTTAGCTGTTAGAAAGCTGCAGCAGGTCATTGAAGTCAGTGGATGCTTTTGCTTTTGGGTGTTTTTTTTTTTGTTTGGTTGTTTGTTTGGTTTGGTTTTGTTGTTGTTGCTTGGAGCTTGTCCAGTTTCCTGATAAGGTAAATAGTTGGAGTTACCTTGCATTTTAGGCAGCTTTATCAAGGCTGTCATTAAGATTTTTCTTTTTAATCACTTATATTTGCGATGTGGCTTGCCTTCACGAAATCTTCAGTCATTCCAGTCATTTCTCCTTTATTCTCTAATTATTTTAAGTGTAAATTAGTTTGATTTACAGCCTGCTGACTGTATCATTATTTGAGATGTGTACATACTAGCATATTTACTGTGTCAAACTGATGGTGGCTAATACAATTATATGCTTTTTTCACTGATATCTGATCTCCTAATTAACTGGAAAATATTTTGATTGGGGTGACTGCTTACCCAAATTATTTAATTGTCCCACGCAAGGTTGTCAGCAAAAAAATATGGAGATGAGCCTAGGAAGTTCTGTGAGATTTCACACTAACAGCTCTTCAGGTTAGGCTGGAATTAGACAAACGGAGAAATAGCAAGAGCAACGTGGAGCCTGCAGGAAAAGAAATTAGCTCGCATTTTACTTTCAATACAGAACGATAGTAAGAGCACTTAGGTTTTGTCTATCTCTTTTCCTTCTTGATTTTCTTACTTTACAAAGTCAGGTGATTTTATCCCCATACTAAAAGAATGTGTGTGTGTGTGTTTGTGTCTAGGAAATGAAGGTTAAGAAAACTGAGAGCACGATGCAGGTAAATTGGAAAACCCTAACTCTCAGGTCTGTGCCTGGCTAACTGGCCTGGACTTCTTTCCAACCTTGGGTAGGCTTTTTATCCTGAATTGACTGGCAGTCACTGGTGAACTGAACATAATAGCTGCAAGTAATTTTATGAGCTGAGAGTTTCACTTTCACCCTGTGCAGAATATATTGGACATTCTTTCTTCAAGACACACAGAGGTCCTATAAGAAACTTAGTTCAGTTTTTAAAGAAAAAAATTCTAAGAAGTATTTCTTTTTTAACTAAAAGTAATGGGCTTGCTGAATAGGCAAAGGTTCTTGTTGAAGGAAATGTCTGCATTTCATAGATACATTCTTGCTGGACTGAATAACTGCAATATTTGCATATTGTCAGACTTCCTATCAGCAATGAAACAGTCAGTTTAGGTGGTGTCAAGCAAGTGATCTATAGGTTTTTTAGTGGTCACTGATATAGGTGAGAAGGTCTGTACCACAGGATTCAGCAAGCTATATACTGTTCTAAAATTGAGAGCTAGTAATACGCTTGCGCTCAGCTTTGTTCTGTAAGTACTTTGTTATATAGGGATAATTTCTTGAATCAAAGGGTCACATCAAAGATGAGAGAAGCTGCACAAATGTGATTTTATTCATGTGAATAGTTCCATTGAATTCCTTCATACTGCTACTTGTGTGGTTTAGATCTTTATTAGGAGGTCATGGAAATTTCATTTTGTATTCCAATTGTGAGAATGCTACAGAAATTCACGGCAAAATCCTAAACTAATGAGTGTGCATATAATTTACCCATACAGATTTGTTTCACACAGAGTGACAATGAGGAGCCATAGAATGCCTTTTATCTAAAGATGGAACCTGATTATTATCTTTTTAATGGCAGCAGAGATAGGACAATGTCAGAGGCTTGCAGTATAAGCCACAGTAAAAGGAACAGCACTTACACCACCATTGCTTTAATGTTACCTAGCTTCTGAGATAGTGATGCTCCAAAGTTGCACATGCAGGCAAATGAAACCACCAGTGAGTAGAACATGGGTGCTTAAAGGCCTTTGACTTTTAGGCCCTATATGTATGTATGTATGTATGTATGTGTGTATATATATATATATATATATGTATATGTATAATCATAAAATCACTACATATGCTCATTACTAGACCAAGTAATGAGCACACAGCAGCAGCAGCAGCTTTGTCTTGTCCCACAGCCAACTACACTTAGGCCTGATTCCTATTTCCTAGAGAACCCCCCAATGCAAATAACATTTAGTAAAGGAGGGGATGATTTGGGCAGGGTTTTTTTTTCTCAGTCTTTACTGAGACACATTTCCTCAGGCTGATCTCAGAGCTGCTGTTTTTCAGGGAAGATATGAGGTGCAGTCTTGACTTCTTACTGTCATTAAATGTCATGCAACAGTATTTACAAGGGAAGGGGTGTCCTTACTCCTTGCTATAAAGCCAGCAATTACATTTTCTAAGTAGAAACTGATTGTGGATGAGATGGTAAGCAGCTGTCCTGCCTCAGCATGAGATAGGTCAGTATTTCAAGAGCAATCTCCTCTGGGATGGTTTGATAGACACTTTGCAGGGCTACATTGTACTCCTGCACAGGGGTGAAAATTGAGTCCTGTTCTAAAGTGTAAGCTAAGCCTCTCAAGTCCCACGTTGCTGAGGGGACAGAAAAGACAGCAGTGGCTAACAGATTCTGAGACCCAAACCAAGGAGTTTTTAGCCACCAGTGGAAGGGAATACCCTACTTAAACTTTGTTTTCTCTTCTGCTCTGCCAAACTTATCCAAGTAAATAACACTTTATCTCTCAATTTCTGAAAGCAACACAAATCCTCTACTTGGTCATGATGTTTTTCTATTTTTAATTGTATTTTATTAAATAAAAAATGCTTCCATCTACAGCGAAACAAACAAAGTTTCCAGTTATTATATGCTTTTAGTTTCTGTCTCCTCTGTAAGTACCTTATTTTCTCCAGTCATTTTCAAGATTTCAGGCTAGGATCACCACCGCCTCTTATATCATATTATTTCCCTACCATGAAGTTGTTTATGTGTATTGTTTACCCAACAGACATTTCTCTTTCACTTGGTATATTCATTACTAAATAATTCTGTGAGAAGATACAGGCCACTGATTTTTTGCAATTTGCATCCCCATACTCTAAGCTATGTTGAAAGCAAAGCTTTTTTGGTCCTCTTGCTTTGGAAGTACATTAATATTTCTATGACCTTTACTAGACGGCAGATGAGAAGCATTAGGAGTAAAATAACAAACAAACCAAAGGAAACCAATTTTTTAAAATGCATATTTCTGAAAGGAGCAAGAGGGAAAAGAATCTAGTCTAAAAGAATATGAACTTTAGCTTGAGTTATGATAATTGTTCTATTGTAGCCTATTTTTCCATGTCTAAATGTTTCTTTATGATCAAACCATTAAACATAATGCAAAAATGTATTTGAAGGGGTTTATAAACAAAAAAGATATAGATATTATTTAGGGATATTTAGAAAGAAATAGAATTATTTAAGACATGTTTATTTACTGTGTACATTGAAGGGATCATATTAAAGGCATGGTCACTATGCTAACAACTACTTTACAAAAAACATCCCTTCAACTCATTTCACTTCCAAAGCCTGCTGGTTATAAAGAGAAATTCTGTGAAACAAGCTGCAACTGTAGTGACTTTTTGCGAGGTGTAAATGCTCTGCTTTAGAAGACTATACTTTCCATAGCCCTTAGAAGACTGTAGAAGGAAAACCAACTAAATTCTACTCAGGAAACCATTTCTCTCACGGCAGCATTGTTTTTCAGTGGTTTTACTACAACCGGAAGCCAACTCTGTTCCTGTTCATCTAGGTGTTGATGCCATAACTCAAAGGAACAGATCCAAAAATTATTTTTTTGTCACTTGAAATTTGATTGCTTTATGAACACCATGTATACATCAACAGCATTTATGATTCAGCAAGGCATTCAACAGATGGAAAGCAGAAGTTGGCCCATGAACTGAAGTATTTGTTCAATGGTTTCCAACTGAAGGCAAAACTGAGATTCTTTAATAGCCACCCTATTTCATATATTTTATATCATATGTCACAGTATCAAGTGAAAAGATATTCTAGGGGAAGGGAGGTATTTCTCTTTAGGATGGTGTGGAAGAGCCAGAAAATTTTAAAACAGCAATAACCAGCTCACCATACCATGAATCACATGAATCTAGAAGAGTTCAGATTAAATCAAGTGGTGCTATTTATAGGATTGACATGATGGCAAGAATCCCCTTCTGTCTTCACTGCCAAGAGCAATGCTATTGCAACCAGCAGAAAAAGGGATAGGCCTTATACAGAAAGTGTCACACACCTATTTTTTAATTATTAGTTTTGTAAGTTCTTCTGTTTCAATATATGAAAATTATCTCCCTTTAAGGTTTCAAGGAATACTATCTTGTAATTTTAGGATCAAATACAGATTTGCTAAAGTAATAGAACTTCTTAATTGGAAAAACAGTTTAAAAACATGCTTTTTGTTGTTTTAATGAGTTCAAGTGAAATGAAGGACTTTTTTATAATTTGGATACAAGTATTTCCCTTCTATTTGCTCTTTAAGCCCAAAAGCTTGTTTCTTTTTGTTCAAGTTTTCACAGAAACTGAAAGTAACTAGAAGCTGACTTTCAAAAATACCTTTCCTCCCCACTCTTTATTTTTTTTATAAATTTCCTCAGCTTGACCTAGAATATGAAAAAGTGTAAATCATCCTAACCTTTTTTTTTTTTTTTTTTTTTTTTCACAATTTTGATTTATCTAGAGTATTTCTAATATACAGCTTTCACTCATTAGATGTAGAGATTCTGGCTCTTAACCAATCTGTAAAGTCAGAGAAAACTATGCTGAGTTATCCAGCTGAGAACCTGCCCCCCTTTAAATATCACTCCCATCTCCTTAGATAATTGTGCTTTAATTATGCCATGTGTAGAATGTTTTTATACATAAAGCAACCAATCTGAACTTACTCAAGCGATGGCATCTGTCTTTGCAGTCAGTGTTCTCAGCCCACTGCTGGTTTAAAATGTGATCAGTTTTCATCTGTTAGTTTGAATGGAATTTAAGTTTCTGTTGAAGATATAGCCTCTGATGCTGCATTGCATTGCACACAGTTCCTACATTCTTAACCAAAGTCAGATCATTCTCTTTACATTGCAGAGCTGGGGCTCTGAAAGACTTAATTGGAATCCTTCTCAAGCATATAACAACATGGCCTTTGTAACCAGTAACAAATTTTCAAATATTTTTATATGGTACATAATAATTCAGTAGGACATAATTAGCCAAACTTGCAAAAGAGACTATTTTTTAATCTAAAATACTCACTGGCTTGTATACGCGCGTAGGTCCAAAATGTACAAGCACAAAAGGCAAAGGCATCCTTCCTGTACCTATACATATGCCTTGATTTTGCATATGTACACAGAAGTTCTAATTTAATGCATACAGAGAAACTGATGAGATGAGATGAGATGAGATGAGAGCATCTGTTTTTAAAAATCTGGTATCAGTGGTTTGTGCACAATGAAAATACAGAAAGCTAGAAGTGATATAGTTTCTTTGTTAGGTCAGACACTACAAGAACTGCAATCTTTCTGCTTCACTTTAGGATAAACAATCTGCTACAGTCTTATTAGGGGAAACGGTATACCTTAGTGTCAGTCCTTTTCTTGCTTAGCTGTCAACTGACATTCCCTAGGGGCTTGTATATCCTCTGTGACTGAGATTTGCACAGCAATGTCAGGGGTTTGGATGCTCAGTTCCCATTATTGTTGCTGAGGATCTAATCCCTTTGTTAAGAGATATTAGTTCTTTCTGCAGATGTGCTGTCTTCTGGCTCTGTGGTTAATGTTCCCCACCTTTCAGTATTTCTAGTGAGTATTTCCAGGCTGCTTTTAAACAGGCCTTTTGCCATTGGTGCATTTCATAGTCCTTCACAGAAAGCCCTTAAGTGGCTATGGGAAAGCTATTACAAATGTGTTACATACATATGTACCTCAAAAGCCTGGAGAAAACCTGTACTGGAGAAAATCAAGCAGGATAGGTAACAGGGCAGGTATATAGATGATTTGAATAATACCAGAGACCTCAGCACAGAAACTTCTGAGCAAGCTGCCAGGCTGTCCAAATTAAAATAAACTATGACGACTATTTTGGCCCCTGGAGAACCGTAGAACTCCCTGGACTACAAATTCACATTTGGTCTCTTTCTTAGGGATGCAACTTCCTCATGTTGTCTACAATAACATGAGAAAATAAAACACTGCTGAGATAAATCCTTAAGTATTGGCCCTCCATCTTCCCCGTTTAACTGTTTTCAGTTTAAGCATAAAAGAATTTAAGCATCGATGCAAGCCACTCAGTCTTATTTAGCCTCCAGATCAGAGAACATAACCTGCCTCCTTTTATTGACTACTACACACAGAGTCAGTACAGGCGAAGATTAAAATCTCACTCTGACATTTAAGCATCTTTGCAAGACTAGTGAGAAGGGTTGCCGCTCTGTAATGATTTCTTTGTTAGTAATACATTTACATATGTGCATCCACATGTGTATGTGTGTTTGTATATATATATACACAAAATGTTTATGTCAATGGATGGAACAGCTACAGCATCATCTTCAACCTTAGTTAATAAGGCAATCCAGTAAGAACAAGAAAGAACAAGTTTCAAGCCTTTGACTTATGACTCCTCTTGTTTTAATATGGTTTTAACTGTCAACGCTAGTAAGTCATAAATATGAGAATAATGTAATAAGTCTACCACAAACACCCACTTCTATGTTATTTTATTTTTGTTCCATATTTAAAGTATCCACACATCTTCACACATTTCCTTCCTCCTCACTGTCAGACACTGAGGCTCTCAGTTATGCAGGTAAAAAGGATTGACATTTTCTAAACTGTAATAGTTTCTGGTTCTGTCTTGTTGAAATAATTCTGAGGACTAACTGGAGTCACAACTTGAGAAAGAGGCTCCTGGTGATTATATTGAGACAAGCTTCCATGTTTGGCTATGTATCTGCAGCCGCACAGAGACAGAGAAGAAAATACTTTTAAAATGTGTTCTCATATTGCTAAACATTCGCTCTCTCCCATCTAACTGCTTTCTTCGTAAACAGTTGTGCCCACTGGCCTCAGAGACTACTATTTGCAGTACTCCATGATATTAGAATCAGCCCCCTTAAGAACAATGGTGGCAAAACTGCCTAAGAGTATTAAAACTTATTTTAAGTCTTACTATCTGGATATATGTAACATGCTGAAAGACAGATTCCTACATCAGCTGTAAGAGCTGTATTCTGCATCTTGCATCTTTACAGCCTTTCTTGGACACACACAGTTGCTTCACAACTAACCTGCACACTGTCTGTGGAGAACCGCTATGAGCATGCTGAAAGCATTCAAGCACATAAGGCCCTGCAGCGCCTGGAGGTGATGCTGAAGGTTTGACTTTCAAGCCTGGAAAAGACACTTTTCTGGCACCATGGCATGCCTGCTTTAGATGCTCAGTCCTTGCGGTACCGAATACTGGGTTGGGCATTAGAAAATATGCTGGGGATAGTCTGGGAAGGAACAATTTATGCTAGACTTCTAATATTCTTCTGATCCTTTACAAGAGGAGGCACTATAAATAATCTTATACCTACAGTCTAAGTTAGTGTCCTGATTTCAGCTGGGATAGAGCTAATTTTCTTCTTAGTATCTGTGCTTTGGATTTGCTGTGAGAAGACTGTTGATAGGACACTGATGCTTTCAGTTGTTGATGGGTGATGTTTATACTAAGTCAAGGACTTTTCAGTTCCTTGGGCCCTGCCAGGGAGAGGGCTGGAGGGGCACGGGAAACTGGGAGGGGACACAGCCAGGACAGGTGACCCCAACTGGCCAAAGGGATATTCCATACCCTAAGATGTCATGCTGAGTAGATAAGCTAGGGGAAGAAGAAGGAAGGGCAGGGACATTTTGGTGTTATGGCATTTGTCTTCCCAAGTAACCGTTAGGTGTGATGGAGCTTGGCTTTCCTGGGGATGGCTGAACAGCTGCCTGCCCATGGGAAGTGGGGAATTCCTTGCTTTGCTTTGCTTGCATGCGTGGCTTTGAGTTTTCTTATTAAGTTGTTCTTATCTCAACCCATGATTTTTACATTCCTTTCCAATTCTCCTCCCTATCCCCCTGGGTTAGGGGGAGAGAGTGAGTGGCTGTGTGGTACTTAGTTACCAGCCGGGGTTAAACCACAACAGTTGGTGTAGCCTGTCTGCTGCAGAACACCTGCCTAATCAAAGCAGGGCTGACACAGAACTGACCAGACTCTTATGTTCACTCACTCTCCAAACAAAAAATATTTTCTTTTGACCTAAAGATCTCTTTTGCATTCTCCAAAGCAACTTGCTGAAAAGGTTCAAGCTTTCTTTTGAAAATCAAACATATTACATATGGTGAGGCCAATGAATATCCTTACAACTCATGGTGCAAATGGATTTGTGTTTTCTGACTAGTAATGAAAAGTTCATTTAAACACAAAACAACATATAAAACATTCATTCCTAGGCAAAAGCTAAGCAATGCTGCCAGAATTTAATTGTTCTAAAGGACTTTGAAACCTAATTTTCTGACTTTACCTTGGGATTACCTGGAAGCAAAAATACAATAAAAATACACCAATAAAACTTGACATATAAAAATACTATTCATATTCGAAGACAAAGAAACCATATTTCTTCTGTTCTATATTCTATACAATCCTGTTGAGTTTAGCATGCTTAAAACAGATATAAAGGATTTTGCCCTACATACTGTGGAAGCTCCATGTAATGGAAGTGCAGTGCAGAAGTGGTTGCATGCTGCCTGGTCTATCTGATATTGCTGATACTTTTGACAGGAACATTTATTAGACCATGTCAGCAGTAGACAAGAGACTCTCTCTGATACCCATAATTGTCTTCAGGAGACTGACCGTATATTGTAGATATGTCAAATAAAGCAGCTGTAAAATCATCTACCACATGCAATCACTTGCTACTTTCTGAGAAATTATTACAGGCATGGCTTGAAAATGATCAAAGAGAGAAAAAAACAGGTCACCAATTTAAAAACAGTAAGAATGAAATCACGCTTTACATGAAAAGCATGTGAAGGTGAATTGGGATAGTCTGATCCCAGATTTCAGGAATAACCTCTATTCTCTTCACCTCTCCACCACAGCTGAGCTTGACCTGTGACCACTGAAATTAGCCGGGAAGGAAACAAATGTTAAGCATCTCTTTTATGGGCATCACTAACTGATGTTGGGGGGAGATTCCCAGCATCACTAATATTCTACACAGCAGTTTCATAGAGGCTATGATCCTCCATCTTAAGTCAGTGAACATTTATTTTACTCCACAAGTAGGCCCAGAGAAGGTAAAATAGGACTGGGTACTACCCTCAGGGGAATGTACCACAGCTCAGAAAAAAAGCTGGTGAAACCTGGTCTACAATGTCTGGGTATGATTATGCTTGCTATATGTTTCCCACACAGCCTTCTTCAAAAAAGTCAGGGGATTCTGTCCTGGTTCTGGAAAGTATCCAGTAGCACAAAACAAGGACCCTGTTCTTGCCATCCACTGAAAACTAAGAAAATTCATCCACTATGAACTACACCCACAGTAACACCTGTATAAAGTAAAAGGAAGTAACAGATGTGTTTTGCTTTCTTAGATCACAGTGGCACCTGTCTTTTTGCTCTTGAAATCTGGTACCTGTCTGAAGTCTGACGATGATATTTCCTAAGATGCATTTGCCTTTTTATTTGTCTGTGACATTTACAAGCAAGTTAGTCTTGCATCAGGCTGCTCCAAGTTCAACTTTATTAGCCTATGGAGACTCAGGATGCTGTTCCATCTTTTCATTTCCTGTCAACAGCAAACTGTGACTACAAGTGACTGTCTGTTTTCAAAGTATAACCACAAGACAAAAAGAGCAGAGGTGAATGGATGGAAGGCAGCAGAAATGGAAGGCAATGCATTTTGCACAACGATGAAACGCTTGACAGGGTGAATTCTTTAAAAGCCAGGCAGCTCCCTAAAGCTCCTCAAGCCTTTTCTGGATACTTTTCCCTCTCAGTGCTGAATAAGAAGTGTGATGTGTTGTGAACAGAATCCAATCAACCAGTTTAACATAAGATAAATTTCTCAGGAGAACATGGAAACTTGGGATAGTGTCAACACGTCCTAGATCATTAGGGATAACGAGAAGTCAGAAACTAAAGTGCAAAATCATAGGAAAGGGACACAAACAGTTATTAAGCTATTTTGAAGCTACTGGGAAAAAGGTTAGGTTGGTCCTTTGCCAGTGTCAGAAGCTCTTTGTGTTAACAAAAGGGGTTTTCAACTGTTTTGAAGTGTCCAGCTCTTTCAAACCCAACAAGAATTAGACACCTGAATACTTACATTGGCCCATAGATTTAACAAGCTTTGTATGGAAGAGCAAGAGGGAATAAAGATTACTAATCCACTTCTTGAGGTAGCCACAACAGTGATGTGGGGCTATGATGATTTCATAGTCATAGGGTCCCGGGCTGCAACAGTGTGGGGGCATGGCATGATTTTGCCTCACACTGCCTTCTAAGTAAACCCACCCATTTTTAACAACTATTCTTGTATAACAAATAACCATTTCTTAAGTCTGCCAACAACAATTTGGACACACAACACCAACAATTTTCTTTTGGGAATTTTTAACTTTGACGTCCATGGGCCTCTTTCAAAACACATACAGATCAATCAATAAAAAAAAAAAAAAGTCACTTAAACCATAACTCAGTGACTATAGCTAAAGAAAAAACATTCTCAGTGTAGAAACAATCCACATTCAGAAATCATGATTTACCCCAGTATTAAGGTACCTTCCCAATACATACCTTACAAAGTTCCAGAAAAACTCTAAAACCTCAAAAGCATTTCAGATTAGAATGACAACAATGTGGTGGAATCCAACCCCAACTGTTTCGTATTTTTTAAGCCAACATGTCATGCTTAACATTTAATTGTTTGTTAACTGAGTAAATTAAATTAGGATTTTACCTATAATCTTCCTGAACAAGCTGAGAAATATACCTCATACCTACCCATGCATTCGTGCAATTATTGATTGGGTTGTTGATGGAAGATTAGAATTTGCTGGGTGAGCTGCTGATCAATGAACCTTGCCAGTGTATCCAGGGATATCTGGAGTGCTAAAGGAAAAAGTTAAAGTGGGGATGAGGAGTAGAGAAAGGGTAAAGGAAATGACCATAGGCTTGAAATATGACTTACAGATCAGTTCTAAAATAGCTAGTGTTTATCAAAGATGGATGGAGTAAAAACTCTTCATAATGTAATGAGCAGTACTTAGAATGTATGAACTGGCATAGCTCCTTTAAGATAAGTGAAACTACTTTATGATCACCTAGCTGATGATCTGACCCAAAATCTTTGGTTAGACATGGCAAAACCGAGTTCTGTAGTGATTTTCCTTCCCCCCACGCCCCACCCCCCCCAGTTGTTTAGGGTCAAATATCTGTACAATATTCATGATTACAAGAAACATTTAATCTTGAAGAAAAAATGGGGTTCCGGGGTTCACATAGAGCACAAAAAGCATGGAAATATTCCTTAAAAATTTGATACAGTTTTACTCCATATTTAGGTTTCAGCTTCAAATATGGAATTTAGGTAGCAGGCTTTAGACCAAAAGGTGTGATTTCTCATGCCTAAACCACAAATGATATCCCAAATGATTCTGAAGTTCTCTATATTTCCCCTAGAATTTATTAAGAATGTACTTACATGTATATGTAACATTATTAACAATGCTTAGACACATAAATAATAAATAGCTTGAGTAGACTAGTGGATTGAGACAGTATGTCCACATCTTGGAAAACTAAAGCATTTTGTTAATTCTGATGCTAAGTTTTAAAGTGAAATTAAAAAGAAAGTTCCTTAAAGAGACAGAGGAAAGAATTCTACTTATCTGAGGAAGCACAACAGAAAATTTTGATAGCAATTGCTGCAAGATGAAGCAGAGATGGACAAAATCAAAGGAAAAAAAGGTACTAATATGAATTCAGAGAGATAATCCAGGAAGGTTAAAAATAAAGCAATCTAAACGCCCAATATAACAGCTTTTTTTGCAGCAGTTATTCAGTGTCATCAGTACTGTTCTATATTGACAGCTCAAAAAAGGATACTGCTGCATTATACATGTATCCAGACTGCCTATACACATGGACGTAAGAGCTCATGACAAACTCTTTCATTCACTGAATCAACTACATACTTGGCATTGTAAACCTTACCTCCATTAGTCTTTTGTTGGTTTTCAGACCCTATGCATGATAAGTGTCTCCTTTAAAATAATCTGAGGTAGTTTTTGGTTCCCTTGTACACCGGGTAAAAATAAACAGTTTCTTTAATTATAAAGTGCATAAAGTTATTAGTTTCAGTACAGATGATCAGGTACTTCTCTGCAACTAAGTTCAGCACAGGATGCAAAACTGGACATATGTGCAAAATGTGGTTTATCAGAAAATTCTATGACCTGTGCACTAGGAAACTTGGCTCTGAAGTTCCTCACCAGAATAGCAGAGGTAATGACAAAATGCTGTATCTACCTACCACATTATAACAAAGGACTCTGGGTGAACTATACTTGCCACAGGAGCATTGGTGGTATATATTGTAATCTTTGTACTCATAGTTATCTGAAAGACCATTTAGTTCTTTGTCTTATTTTGAGGTAGTTTTGCACTAACCCAGACATTCATATACTGCTCTGTTCCCTGGGCCAAGCTCCAGTACATGACCCTCCAGAGAAGATGGCTTTGTAGAATCAGTGCAGCAGTTCTGTTGCACTTGGGAAGCTGTTACCTATGGGGAATCACCAAGTAGTTGGCTGAGCAAGTAACAAATCTGCCCTCAGTCTTGACAGCAGCCATGCAGGGATAACAAGGAGGCCTGAAATTCTAGTACAGCAGTAGAACATATTTTCAGAACTGGTCAAAATGGCTTGCAGACAAATTTGCTTTTTCATGTCAAATTAGACAATTGTTAGGTTATGTGCAGATTAGGTAACTATGTAGGAAATTTCATCTGCATATACAAAGATCCCACTGAGGGACACAATGGACATTATGTGTGTATATGCACATGCATTCATCCAAACCTGAAAATATGATATCATTTTGAAGGAATCAGTCAGACTGTGGGCAGTTTTATTACCCTGGTGATGTGCTACACACCAAGATACAGCTCTCCTATGTAACAAAGAAATTCCATTGACTTCCTTGAAATTGTATGAGCGTCACAGAGAAGAGAAGCAGCACAAGAAGCCCCATATTAACTTGCAACATTTTATAAGCCTATTTGGAGTTAACTCACATAATAACTATACAACTGTGGAGATATTAGAATACATTATGTACTGTGAGACATCTGATTGATAAAATCTTCTGACCTTAAAAACTTGCAAATCTAGAAGAGAAAAGCATCATAAGTGGCCAAATGTGACCCAAAAATCAAGCCTGAGAGATGATTGAAGATGTAGACTTGTACTAGACTGTTAGAAAGGATTGACAGAATTGGGTACCTTCACAACATGTGGAAAGGATGTATGTCTGAAAGAGAAGAGAAATGGGCAGAGAGAAGCTAGAAGTACCAGGATAGTAAGAAAGCTTACACTACAGTAAAGCAGCTGCTCTTCTGGGAACCTGCAAAGAAGACGCAAAAATGTGCTGCGGTTATGTATGTGATAAAGCAGAAGAAACTGAGGTTAAAAAAATACCCCTTTGGTTTTTTGTTTTTGGATTCCACTGTCTAGCTCTTTGTGTTTTCTCTGATGAGCTGCTAAACCAGATTGCTGCTGCTAAAGAAAACAACTAAGTGCCAGGCTACCACTGGGCAACATACAAAACTCCTCTGTGGTTATGCTGTCGTCATCAAGCTTTCTTTCTGTAACCATGACATCTCTCTTGTTCATACACTTCCTTGTTATCATGCTAGCAGCTCCTAGTCCCAACAGTAAGAAACATAGTGTTGACAGTTGAATCTGTGCCAGCTCTAAGATTTTTCAAGTGGAATATGGTGATTCTAAGTGCCTCTGCTTCGGTATGCCTCTGTTTCATATGTCCATCTTGGGACAGAAAATTTTTATTTTCTGGTAGTGTTCAGGAAAAAAAGCATGTACTTAATTTAGTTGGCCACCATTTGAGATGCCTTAAGGTATCTGAGATAACCCCCTATAGCACAGAACCTGCAGAAGATCCATGCTGTTCTGGAGCAGCAGCTGGAAGTGATGGTCTAGGTTCTCCAGGGCATTGGATGCCCAGGTTTGTCGTATAAATTCCATGTCAGCTGTTTTTATGGGACCAAAATCAAGATTCCCCCAAATAATTCCTAATTCTTGAAAAACTTGAATCTAGCACTTCAGCTTGAGCAACTGAGGTATCCAAGTTCTTTGTGCAAAAATTCTATCTAGTGAAAGCAATCCAGTAGATTCCCAGCTTGCACTTACAAGCAAAGAGTTCCCAACATCTTACTCTTTCTTAGAAATACTGTTCTATAAATCTCACAGAACTAAATCACCAGATTAAGTCATTAAGTAGTTCTTCTGGTTACTGCAGTTATAAAATAGGCCTCTCAGGTCTCATGGACTCATAAGACTCACAACTGGCTTCAACCTCACATTCCCTTCCAGGAAGGGATGTGTGACACATTTGTGGTCCTTCTTTTACTCCATGATCCTATCTGTCAATCAGAATAACCTGTGGCAAAACCACCTCAGACACGACCCTGTGTCGGGAAATTCAATGCATACAGTCTTTTGCGTTGGGGAAGAACATACCTGAGAGAACTTGTGAAGTTAAAACAAGGCACGGCATGTGGAACAAAGAACGGGGCTGACACAGTTTTTGAGCGGAGCATACTGGGTTGCATGTCATACCCTTCTCACTTGGCCATTAAAGCAGGATAGGGCATGGGTATTTAAAAGTGGATGTGGGGTTTCTGAAAGAATAAAACCATCAAAATGGTAACTCCGCAGAAATATTTTGAATTATGTTGAACTGGAACATTTGTTTCTACAATTTCAAACAGTTTTATTCTGCTTTCAACTTTTTCAACCCCCATTTTTAGTACAGGGTAATAGTTTTCAGAAACAAGATTCAAGCCAGCCATAAAACCTCATTTGGAAAATGTTGAAGTAGGATATTTCAGCACCCCTCACCCTCAATCCCATGAATGAATCAAACTGGAAAATAATACACGGTGGACAAGCCGTCAGTTTCTGAAGAAAAGATACATTGTGGGAAAGCTCTTAGGCAGCCCATGAACATGACTATGCAAGGTGCATGGCAGCAGAGGGTCCTGTCCCCAGCTAATTGCGGCCTGTGAGGTTTCTGTGGGAACTTGAAATTATAAGGGATGCATGCACACAGTCAGTTGTAAGCTGACCACACTGAAGAAATATGACTGAAGTCACTACAGATACACTGATGTGATAGCAGCACTTTGCCCAATGTGCTTGAGAAATGAGAAACCAAGAATAAAGGGTAGTTTCAGAGGACAGCTTTGTGCAAGAACTGCAGGACTTGAAACACTTAGGACTTTGTCTTCCTAGAAACTGTATGTATGTATTAAGTTCCCATTTCAATCAACTGCTTCCAGAAATTGATGTTGGTTAGATCCTTTCCTCTCTCTGATACAAACAACCTCTGTGGCCTTGGACAAGTCACTTCAGCCTCCTCAGTTCTCATCTTTCAAAAACTAACACTATAATCTACCAGTGCTATGGCAAAGAATTAGTTGATGCTTCAAAAGTGCTGCTAAGTAACACCTTGTTGGAATGTGTATGTATTGTGTAAGCACTGCCCTCTACTGAGTATTATAAGAGCTGATGAATTATGAGTAGCAAGCTTTAAAATGTCGATGACTGCCAGATTTTTACTTAATTGTGGAAGCAGAGGCTTTTAATGTGGAACAAGAAAACAAATCTCTGTCCTAACTGCTTTTGTCAAATTTCAGGAGATAGGTACCAACAAGTACAACAATGAAAATCAGGAAGTTGCTGTACTGTAATACAAAAAATGCACACAAAAGAGAAAATCACCAGTCAGATGTAACACTTGATTAATGTATGCTCGGAATGCACCCTGTGCTATGCTATTACTACACTAAGTACTACTAATTCACTGAGGGTGTAAGGGAGTTCTAACGATGCCAAGGAGAGTTATTTGCGTCTGTCACGGAGCACTTACCAGAGGCCTGCCCATGAATGCTACAGAGGAAATCCCCATCACCAGCGTGGGAGGCTTTTTTCCATTGACCCTTAAAACACCTGCAGAACTAAAATACCACATAGAGCATAACCTTGTTTCAGCAGCTGCTTGGGGAAGAGGTCAACAAAGGAAAAAGCTGGTGATTAGGGGAGGAGGAGAATTAAACAAAATTACATACCTATAAAGATGTTTTTAAGAAAAGAGAACAGTAGATTATTCTGTTGGGAATCCATACGATACATTAAAAGCAGTTTCTCTATGGTTTTCAAAATTACTAGGTTCAAAATGTCTTTCTGAATGAGAAAGAGATTTTTTTTAAAAGTAGTTGCTAATAATAAGAAAGAATGAATTGGGTCATTACTTATTTTCACTTATTAATAACATGGAGCATCTCAAAAGTGCCCGAAGAATTTAGCAGTCTGAGCCTTCCTGGAAGTCTCTGTAGCTGTGCTGCAAAGTTCCCTCCCCTGTGTAACTTGCCCAAGGGAGTTGAAAATACGGTGTTTCTTCAGAATTTGGACCGTCCTCCTCTTCCCTGATACACATTTGAGTTGTAGCAGCAATTACACACAGGGGATCAGATTTTATAAAGTGCTCGGCACCTAAAAGTTTCATTGTGGTGTTTGTGGCCAGGTTTTCACAGGAGCTTAGCAATCAACATGCACCCAGAATGTGAGCTCTTTCAGAATTCTGGTTTTCATGTGTGGTTGCTGAGCTATTTCTGAAAGCCTGGCTGGCTGCACAAAACATACTCTTTAGCTCTCAGTTGCTTCCCTACCTGTATATGGTTAGCTATGTGACATATAAAACCACATGCAGTATTCATCTTCCACAAATAAATATTATAAGAAAAAAAAAATTAATAATATAATCAGTAAGAAACAAAGTAAAAATAACTAAGGAAAACAGTCATAATCAATTCAGAGTTCAATGACTTCTAAAACAAATAACAGAGGTCTCAGTTCTCCAAAATATATAAACAGATACTCAATACTATCCCTGTTCAGGAAATCTTGTTAAGCAGATACCTTTAACTCACTGATTCCAATGGAATTTACACTTCATGGGTTTGAAAGAAAAGAAAGTCTAAACAAGAAGATAGTTTAAAGTAGGCAGACAAGTAGTGAAAGTAGGAAGAAAACCCACCACAAGTAAAATAAAATATGTACAAAAAAATGATAAATTTAAAAATACAAAAAAGCCACTTGAACACTGGACAATTGTTTTCCAGTATACCTAACAAAATTACATGGCATACATTGAAAATACAAAAAGTCTTTGCTACTTAGTGATATAAAAAGATGAGATTCAAACCTGTAACTCCTGTGCTCTGACTGTACTCTACTCGATGGAGCACTGAGCTGTAAGACAAGATCATGTATGTTTTATAAAAGATTTTTGGAGATCTGCTGGTGAAAAGGGACTGCATTAGGAAGAGATTTTCAGAGTGCTGTTTCACAACAAATTCCTAATTCTTTGACTGGCTCTTTTTTAAAAAAATATTTTTACGTTGCCGTTGGCAAAGAAATGATAGAAGATTCCAGCTTTTAGGCATACGTTGCAATATAACTGAGGATGAAAGAGAGGAACAAGTTCATCCTAAAGCAAATTCAGGTGTGTATACACAAACCAAGGATATTAAGAATGATGCTACATGCCAGGACTGGAACAGACTTCAAGAGATGATGTAGTTGATCCCTTTCCCCCAAGACAGGCTTTAATGAAAGCCTAGAAGCAAATGAGAGGCACTGAATTACCATCCAGGACTTTTGGTCAAGTGTGAAATAGAGTCTGACCTGAGAAAAGCACTTCCACAGCTTCCTTAGGGAAATGCCCACTGATCATCCTTAGACTGCCACCAGATCACAAACATAGTTTTGATTAATAAGTTCAGATACATAAATTTAGCACTGCTAGATGAATCACAACACTTATGACATGGCTTTTTACATGTGGTGAAAGCTCCCACAGCTGTTCTATGTCTGAACCACAGAGAAAAACTGGATTAAAAAAATGACTTATGTTCCCAAGTCTTCACTTGTGTCTCAGCCTAACTTTTAAGAACGATGGCCATCATGTTGCATTAATTATAATTTTTTTTAAAAATTATTATATTTTTAAAATCAGGTTTCAGCAAAGCACCATTTCAATAGCAGAGTTTGGTAAAAAAAAAAAAAAAAGGCACAGGCTAGGGCTCAGGGTACATGAATTTTCACTCTTAACTGTGCTACAGATTCCCAATGGGACTTGGCAAACCACTTAATCACACTGCACCTGGATTGCCATCTGTAAAACTTCCAAATTGCACACTAAGGATTTCAGAATATTATTTAGAGTGCTAGGTTATGCAAAGCAGCTTTTCATCACACCAATCTTATACTAGGGGCTTTTAGGCTCAGCTACAGCATAAGTAATGACTTTTTTCTTTTTTCTAATTCCTTAAGAAAAAAAAAAAGAAAAACAGAAGACGGTTTCCTGTTCTGCCAAAAGGAAGAGAGGGTGGGTGCAAGGGTAACATGCAAAACATGTCCAGGTTCACCACTCTTCCTGTTTGTCTCTGCAAAATTACATGACAGATGACTCTTAGCTGTTTTCAGCTTTGCTAATAATTTGAATGGTAACCACTTTCTTGCATGGTCTGGGGAAGAATAGTGTCTCACTCTGGAATAATGCTTGAGCGTCGATGCTGTTGCCCAAGTGCTACAGGCAGGATGTGCAACTACTAGTCCAGGAAAGAGTGAAAGTGACTATCTATAGCGAGATTTTTACATTTACAGACTTACAAAGCATGTTTAGACTTCAAATCCATATATTTAACTTTCAAGGACTTTGGTGGGAGTCTAGCAGCCTTAATACCTTTACACATCTTTCCAGAACTACTGGCAAGCACACAAAGCAGGAAGAAAACCTGTACAGGGATCACTTTTATGTCTTCTTTCTGACTTTATTCTTTCCTCTGCTTAAAATCATACCAATCTTGATGTCTGACAATCATAGACAGAGAATAAATATGAAAAATTTCATAGAATTTTTCAGATGGAATTAAGATTTTCACAGCTTTGAGATGTCAGAATCCTTTAGGTCTCAGAGATCTTGGTCTCCTGGTTGCCAGAAATCAATGAAACCCATAGCCTCACTCACTAAAAAATAGGAAAATGACATGGAGAATACCAGAGAACCTGTTGCTCAAACTTACCGTGAGACCATATGCTGCAAATCACTCCAGACAAGATGTCTGTGTTTGTGGCACAGTGTACACATCAGCTTCTATTCTTCAAAGCTCTATGGCAACAGAAATATGACATGGCAGAATGAAGGGTTAATAGCTCTGCTAACTTCCCTACAGCTCAGAAATCCCTGTTCAGCACAGTGTTGTATGCTGTGTGCACTCTATTTTTAAGGCACATTTCTCAATAATCATTTTATACTATTTTATGTTCTAATTCAAGCAGAAGTTAAAAGTTGGATTAAGGCTGTGAGAAATTAGATGACTTGTGCAGGAGGTGAGATAAAACAATCAGAATGGTGCCTTATGTACATAAAAGCTTGGTATTAGTAGGTTTGGTTGTAGCAATACAGGTCAAATTTGACCACCTTAAAATGCTTAGCACCTTAGTTTGCCTGTGAAACTACTGCTGTCACGAGTAAGGCTGTGTGAAGAATGATGTGTTGTTCCCCACATGTGTGTGACAGCATGTGATGCTCTGCAAAAGGATATGCATTCTCCCTGAAACTGATGTAAGAAATGGAAATGAACAGACCTAAGGTGGAGCTCAGAAATTCCAGCTACTTCCAAGGCAGGTCCCAGCAAGTAGGAATGTTTAACCCATACTTTGCTATGTGTGAGTAAGGCCCAGCATTATGTCTTCTCTTCAGAAAAGAGAGGGCAATACTTCTACAACTTCTCTCACTCTGCTTCCCCCAGTGCAGTTTCCTCATGTGGACTGTGCAAGAGCACTGAAACGACAGAAAGGAAAGGCATATGCAAAGAGAAAATCAAGTAAGTAAACAGCACAGTCTCTTTCTTGTTTTATCATTTTTAGTTCTTACCATTAAGTTGTTACTTTTACCATTTTATGTTCACAAAAGTTTGCAAATAAATGTTTTATACCAGCTCAAGCTACTAAAGACAACTTTAGAAAAGGCTTAAAGTGAAAACCTTTGATTTTCAAAGTTCATGATCTAGCTAAAAGTAAAGTGTAACGGCATTTAGTGAGCTTTTGTGAACTCAAAGGTCACCTACTGACTAAAGTTAAAAATCATACATTTCTAACATGGCAATATTGAAGTCATACTACCCATCAAACAATGGTACACACACTTCTACCCAACAGATCTGTTCATTAATACTAAAGAACAGGAAGCATTTGAAGTATGAAAATATGTCATAGTTTGAAAATAGCTTTTTTGGAAGTAGGGACTCTATCTGGAATGGCATCAGCAGAAATTTCTGGTGCATGCTAAGCTCAGAACCTTCTCTTCCATGTCCTCCCACCTGAGCCTTGAATGTAATGCAAATCTATTTCTTCCTGCTGGGAGTTTACAGGAATGCCTGTGTTAGGTAGTCTCAGCATCAGCAGGAACCATAAGTCAGGTGTTTTGGGGTATGATCTAGCAAATGTGCTCAGACTAGCTTCACAGGCAACCTTTCTCAACTGAGAAAAATGGAAAGGTGCCTGCCAAGTTTTTAAAACTTGGTTGTGCAATTGGTCTAGCAAGGTTAATAGCAGGAGGGACAGTATACTCTGATTTCCATCCCAGTTTAGGTCAGAGACTGCTGATTGTGAAGACTTCATTATACCAAACAGTATATTGCACTGATGTTACCGCAAGCAGCTTTTACTTCCCAGGATGGGCAAACTAAGGGCAGATTTTGGTCCAACAGTCAGTTATTGTTAGTCCATTATGACTGTTTTGTACTAGATGGATGGCAAGGGTCACCTGGGCCACAAAGCAACTCCTGGATGGAAAGAAACCTCATCAACAGTTTTGGTTGAAAAGCATGATACATGATGTTAGGAGCATAATTTCCCTGAAACTGTAACACTGAAGTGATACAATAAAGAATCAGGCCTTAATGTTCTATGACAAATTCACATGTAGTTAAAACAGGTTGCATTTAAGCTTACCATAGCTCAAGTAGATGGATAAAATCTGTTATACCATCATTTCAGTAGACATCTCTTCGCTTATTTTGTATCAGCTTCCTTGACTAATTTTGTATATATAGGCTGAACGGTTCCTTAGATTTATACAGACCTACACTGACCACTGCAGGCAGTTACCGCTGTAGGCCATTTACTACTGACTCAGTTATTAAAAAGGACTATTTAATTTCAATCTTGCATCTGAAAGCCCACCATGCTTCCTGTGTTTACAGACCTCATTTATGCTATTAAAAAGAATAAGGAGTGTTCCCCCATTTTTTTTCATCCTTTTGGTCCAAGACCAGATCTTTAACTGTTTTTTCCCCTTTCCTAAGTAACAAGAACTCAAGAGGCAGTATCAAGACCATGCAAATAAAAGAAACATACTGTGCAGTGCTTGTATAGTGAGGCTTTGAAGTTCACATATGATTAAGTGGGATTAAGACTACACTGACATTGTCAATGTCTTCAAAATTTACTGCACCAACACAAGCCACTGTTTGGATAGAAATGAAATCAAATATATGTACATTATTCATAAGACAGCTGGTGGAGGCAGGTGAACCATATAGTACATGCTCCAAAATTCTAGTTATTTATTAAAAAGCTCCACAAGAAAACACATGGAGATGAACTGCCCTGTGTGCTTGGCATGTCCCAAGATTAAAACAATCATCTGCTGAACTTGCAGCACATAACACATTACAGCTCTAGTACATATGTGCAGAGAGGAAGCTTGGGAAGAATGGAAATGAGATAGATCTCTTGTCTTTTTGGCTACGCCCCTGATCAGACTGGGGTATTCTTCCCAAGAGGACGTAATGGATACTGATTTCTAGTTTACTGGTAAAAGGCTGAAGTCACTTGCAAGTAGAGAAGACTCAGCACACACTCTTCTGTGGCACCAGAAAACACCTTAAGATTAGATAACATAGTCCATCTACAACTCTTGCTTCAGAAAATCAGAGATGGATTCCTTGGGCTTAATCAAAAATGCAGAAAGTAGAAACAACCCAGGGACATTGTCCTTAGGTATACAAGGGATATGAGAGGTTTGAGAGCTTCGACTTACACTGTTAAAGACAAAATAGATCAATCACCTTTTTTTTGCCAGACAGCATATTCTGATACAATATTTATGAGGTCCCAAAAGAGAGCTGATGACAAGTCAAAGTTTTGCTTGTGGCATGATGCAATGCTCATTTGAATTTGGTAAAAGACCGTGGTAAATGATTAGGTTGGCATATATGCTAAATGACCCAGATCAGCAGACAGAATTTTGTCTTTTAATCTTCCTCCTCAGGTACTGGGACTTCAGTCAATTTCCTAGGATAGTATAAGCAAGCTTTCTTTAAAAATGTAGTGTTTCTCTACTTGCAAGACTTATTCCATTACTGAGAACATGGGAAAATTTAACATCAAGTCTGAATTTCTCTCTTGGTCTGTCCTTGCAAGCTGCTCTCACTGTCCACATCTGTATTTGAAAGAGCAACATTCAAGAAACCATAATGATAGCATTTTCTATCTCCCTTCCAACCTGCAGTGGTACATGTCTCTCCCATTGTATGCCTGACTGTGCCCAGTAGCACACTCATCCATTGAGTTTGACTGAGCAAATCTGCTGGCTCATGGCCTGGAAAGGAGTCATGTTCTAATTTTCCTGTCTTGCTTTGACCAGCCTTTCCTTCCCCATCTCTACTTGGTTCTGATCTGAGCCCTTCTGAACCTCCTGCCACCCTTTGCTGGGCTCATCTAAAATACTCCACTCTAAGAACAGAATAGCTGAAATAGAGAGTGAAGAAAAGACACGAAGGCACAAGTGATTGTTTTGGATTCTACAGACAACAGAAAAAAACTTGAGTTTGTATACATGTATGATTAACATGGTGTTTTCATAAATGTCATGCCTTAATGAAAACATCAGATGTATGAAATCATGACAATAATTAGCTTTATAGTTTTCTTCTGTTCTGCTTTTTATATTTAAGTCTCTCACAGGAGAAGGATATTAGAGTATACTTCTCATATAGTTATTGATTGAATATCTTAATTTCTCTAGTTAAAGAATGCTGCTCAGTTTAGTCTTCTGAAATAATTAACTGTATGCAGACTTCACAAAGGAAATGTTCAGAGGACCCTGATATTCACAAAAAAACAAAACTTACAAATCAACAGGTCTCTGGGGAAAGGTAAAAGATCTTGTTTGAAATCTGTCCCAGAAGCATCCAACAACTTAAAATCATAATTAGATGCTTCTTGTAAGGCAACATTACCTAATTAATTTGGCTTAATAGATTTTCATGCAGTAATCAGAACCAATTGCAGGACTGAATTTTAGTTTAGTAAAAATAATAATTATTACAATTAATGATCACAAGTAAACTAGCTTAACGTGAAATTTGTTATGGTGCAGCATCATTCCTGTCAACCACTTTTTCATTGATATCCTTGCTCTCTCTTTTGGTACTGTGCATGCATATCTTCCTCTGTACTAATTTGTAGGGGAGGGGGATGGAAAAAGTATGCAATCATTTGAGGCAATTGCTGGAGTGTGCCGATGACCTTAAATGCTCACTTGGGGCTGTTTTTGTTTGAAAACGTTGCTGTGGGTTTATGTGTATCAGCTACACAAAATTTAGGCTACATTTCACTAGCAAAACATAAAACCAATTGGCAAGAGATTGTGCACTGACTTGGATTATTTCAGGTTCAGGATTGTATCTCCTTTTTGTGAAACACTGGGAAACAGGATCAACCAACACTTTCACTGTTGATTCTGGACACTAGATTTTGGAAAGTAACATCCCAATAAATTTCTTTGTAAGCTCTAGATCAACAACAAAAAATAGAAATAAATTCCTGTATAGTCATTAGTGAATGACATTGGTAACTAGATAATAAGGAATTATGTGACACAGAAGGGTGTAGAAAATAAAAAATGTGTATGTTTCTAGTTTAAAAGGAAATTAAAAGCCTGGAATTAAATGTTGCTTGTTGGAGAACAAGTAGTTATGTTATGATTCACAGGCTCATCTTCTTTAAAACTGTCTCACTCACTAATTGAAAGAGGTAGTTTATCTTCCAATAAGCTTACAGTGATCATGGGATTTATTTTGTCTAAATTTGAATAAGCAGTTAAGTGAGATGAGACATAAATAGAGATTAGACACCAGTCATACCATGCCTGTGACAGGGGTTGAAGACAGATGTACATAATGCCCTTTTGGAAACTCCAGTTTCTCTTCACTACCTTTGGAGGAAGTGGAGTTGAAAGGCACAGACTGGATACAAGCTTTTAGATAACTGAAGTTCATGAGGTTAATCCTATGCTAAATGCTGTTAAAACACCAGAAGTCTTCAATGAAAGAAAAATTGTTTGTAGTCTTACATGCCCTGCTACATAAAGGTGCATAGTAGCAAAAAGAAGATGACAAAACGAAGTAAAGCACAAGCAAAATCGATTTTCAAAAGAAATGGTGTCTCACTTTTAGTATTTGACTTGTAGAAATAGTCTCTTGCTTTTTCTTCTCTTCACCTTCAGAAGGATCACTTGATTCCTAAGAGAAATCAAATACATGGCAGAAAGCAATGCTATCATTATATGATACTGTGATTGCTTGTTTAAAGAGTGAACTGTATGTATCTGCATTTTCCCAGTTTACTATCTTCTTTTGCATCAGAATGTGAAGCATACAATTTCACATAGTTCACCAGCCAGCACTGGCAATCAGGAGTGGACCTATTCCTGAGGAGTTCTATTCAGGAAGGAAAATGTAATATAGTGAATACAAGTTTAAAAACTAATAGAATGTCCTTGCCTCTCTACTCCTCAAGAATGCAGTTTTCCATTTGCTATATTACTTATGAAATGGTACAGTAAATACACTTTGCAGTCCCTCCCATATGCCTGATGTATTTGTATGATGTTCATTGCTACAAAAGGAGTCCAACTCAAAGAACTACTTAAGTACATGCAACACTTTAAGGACTATAAATAGGCTCATCAGTGTAGAAGGATGAAGGATGTCATTACATTTTCAATATGTGAAAGACTTAATTAGACTTGGGCTATAGAATCATTGATTTTTTTTTATTTACTTAGTTGTTTGTGACTTGCACCAAACAAGGCCGTGCCTAAGTAATAAATACATGAGTATTTATATCAAGTATGAGGGTTTACTATGTTTTGTATATTCTGGTATTTTTTCTCTAATTCTGTTGCCAGTTTCACGTAACTGTTATTGGTAGTATCAGTCTCACATTACAGTCTAAAAACCTTAACCGGAGCAACAGTTCAAAAATTGCAAATTATTGGAGCAATAGCCACCATTAAAATCTGGTCACACTAACACACAGCTACCTGAAATATTGCGCTTATTTCAATATAATTAGATGAAGAACTGTAAAAGTCACTACACTACTGTAATCACTGCCCAAGTGTGTTGAATGGAAAGCAGACTAGAAACAAAATTATTTCAATATGTTTTCTGTCTTTACAAGAAGGGCACCAGACACTTGCCTTGAGATTGGGATCCATACAAAATGCAAAAATATGGTTTTGGTTATGCAGAGCAGGAACAACTTTCACCTGAGTTCTCCAAACTGATAGAAAGGGCTTCTTATTGTGTTAATCAATTTGCAGCAATCCTTACTGTTTTAAACTCTATGAAAACAACTCATGGCTTGCCATAAAAATTGATGCACCAATGTTCAGCTACCTGTTACCACTCCAAATTACAAACATCCACAAGAACACATTAAATTACACAGAAGATGAAAGTAAGTGATAAATACTATAACAACATACATTGCTATGGTTTGGCCTACTTCATATATTGTCATGCACAGTACTAACTGTATAAAGGAAAGTATCCGAATTATAAAACATAGTAATAAAAATTTGCTAATGCAATTGAAACTAGGAATTATGTATTGCATTTCTACAGTTACATAATTTTTGCCAACTCCAAAAGCAATACTCTATTCCATAAGAAATGGCTGAATGATTTCCTAAAGGTATTTCTTTGTCTCCTTCACCCTCCGAACTTCATATTCCAATAATTTGAGCTCTCCCTGACCAAGTTCTGTAAATCAGGCTTTCCCACCAAAAGGCCACATCCTGCAATTACTACAGAGTCACATATGTGCTGATTGGTGAGCCAGTACACACATGCTGATAATAGTAAGCTGCTGCCAAATAGAAGTATGTTACAATGCCTGAGTTTCAGCTCCCTCAAGAGGAACACTCATTTATGTCTTTCCTCTCACCAGACTTAAATTTTCAAACATCTTGCAGGGATGCAGTTATCCTTGAGATGTTTGTATCTCTGTCAAATTTGGCAAAAAATGGCCAATGGTGTTCAAAATTTTTAGGAGAGAACCAACAGATAAATGGAAACAACCTGTCTCCTTAAGGAATCAGGATAAAACCCACAAAATAATCCCATAAGTAAGGTAAGGGATATGTATGAGATTATCATCTGAACTGCTGTGCCATTAGGTAGCATAATGCTTTTGGTGACTTTGGAAAAGGTGTATTTGTAAATATACTTTGTTATACTCTAGTAAAAGGGATAGGCAGCCATACAGCCATCACACCACTCTATGAACACTGGAAACTATTATTTAGTGTCTAGAATGTACTACTTAAGTAGCTTTCAACCTGCTTTTTACTGCCAGACCCCTTTAAAATCTCAAATGCATATGTGAACCTTTATGTAGCAAATATAAGCTATGTCATAATAGAGTTACTTTTCCTAGTTTTTTGTAGAAATTTTAGATATAATTTGGAGTAAATAGTTCAAAGACTAGAAATTGGAAACCATTGTGCAGAATGCAAAATTAGTTCTTGCAGAATTAATCACTCTGACAAAGTTTAAAAGAAAATCAGAGCTTTCAGTAAAACAAAGTTTAGTATCCTAATGCTATATGCGGATACTGAAATAATATGACCTGATTTGTAAAACAGCTTTTTGCACTATGTGCTGTAACTTTCAAGATGCTGCTTTCGAAAAACTTGATAGAATTTGTGGATTTTTGCACTGTGAAGAGCTTTCAAATGGAATCACTCTCCATTTTAAACAATAATTTGGGAAGTGTCTCTTAAGCAGATAATATGCTTGCAGTAAAAACAGTGGCTGCACCTTCATTGCCTCAGCTTTGTATAAACTTTAAATGCCATTTGCAAATATACAACTTCTACTCATATGGGGATACTTCCATTAAGTTTTATGTCTGAAATACTGTAATTACTTGATAGGTATGCATGTACTTGTGCCCTCTAAAGTAAAGAGGTATATGGCTCAAATATCCATATATCCTAGTAGTTCCATAAAAAGTCTTCCTCTGGTTAATTGATTAAAGAGCTAAAGGTTGTAACTGTTGTTCTTTGTGTTGTATGTCTAAAACAGGTCAGCTACAAGGTCCTGTACAAAGGATGACATGTATACAATTTTACATTTGCTTTGATAATTGTACATTGGAATTTCTAGAGATCTCTGCTCTTGCATTGTATACTGTAATTTGCTGTCTTGACACTACTGTCCTACTGCTGGGATGATTAATCTAACATTTACTTCTCCTTTTTCTTCCAGTGGAAGGATCTAGCATAAAAACTGTATTATTTTTTTCTTTAAGTCAACTTTCTGGAGGTTTCAATGCTGCTAATGATTTGCTCAGTCCCCAGGACTGAAAATTTCATGATGTGTTCTTGTCCAAGTTGGGAACTCGGTGTCTTGGCTTTGTCACTTTTAACTAATGACAAGCTTAATGATACTGTCAGTTTCAGTTTATTACTTAAACTAGTCTCCTATTCTGACCAAGCAGGATTCAGTGATGGGTAACAAATTTAGGGAATTTCTGGTTTAGATTCTGAGTCAGAAACTAAAGATGTACTCATTTGTATTCCTAAACTGTTTCCCAGAAAGCATGAAAGCCAGAACATCTTTTTGTTTTGTTTTTAAAGGAAAAAGTGAGACTCTCATGGCCACACATAAAGAAATATACAGAGATTTCACAAAACCAGCAGTCTCAACAAGTTTCACTGAACCTCACTGTCATTTGAAAACTGTGTACTGTTTTTTGATATCTTGTATTTTAAAATCAGTAGGAGTATTGACTTCAAGTGGGCCCAGCAAGCAAATGAAAGGTTTACAGATAACTCTTCCAGATGTTTTTGCTTAGTTCTCTGGTTAATTATTCTACTTCTTTTTACATATAAAAAAGAAATACAACCCATTAACATTATTTCTTCTTTCTCTTTTACTCCTTTGAAAGAAAAGGCTACAAATCACTCCTTGAAAACTAATTCTAAATAAGCATAAACCCCATCAGTTTATATTGGAAAGACATGCATGACTAAAGAAGCAACGAAGAAAGAACAAAGTTCTTGAATAAACAAAGCATCATTGCTATTGAGCAAGTAAAAAACAAACACATGGTGAAATACATAACTGTAGGGATGATAAATAATCAAATCCTTAGTGAAACCACAGTTGGTTTATTCAATGGCACTCAGCCCTCAAGAGATTATTCTAAGTTTTGATGCATTATTTCCAGATGACCTACTAGCTTATTAGGCAGTGTACTATTACACAATTCATAGTGTTATGGGTAATTATTTGATAGCCCTGATATTCTTGAGCCTACTGTTACTGTAGGCCATTTTTCATTCTTAGTTGACTTTGTTTATATGCTATAATACTTATGAGGGTCCTTGAATTGTTAATTTGATGTTTTTCAAGTTGCACATTTTTTTGCTCTTCACTTTACATGTTGCTCTGACTAACCTTTGTTCTTTCTCTTTTTGCAGGCAGATAAAAGGCTTTATCTCACTAGATACCTATGTTACAAACTGGGGCTGCAGCAGCATTGCCTACAGTCATTTTCAATCATTATTTGAAAGGTAGGAGAGGCTGGAATCCTACCTTGATATGCCTCACACTCAGTGCACTGCTTAATTCTGGATTACTCCTGGATGATTACTTCACCAGAGTAATGATTACTCCGGAGAAAATGCTTCTTGCTTCGGGAGAAGAAGCACTGGGAAGGGAACTCTTCCTACACAAAGGCCATTGAGAAATTAGTATGTGACCACAATTATTTCAACGTTATGCATAAAGTTCTTTGACAGAGCCTCTCCTAGTAACAACAGAATAAAGATAAGATCTTCACACAGATAAATAATTGATTAGAAGATCACAGAAGGAGGGAAGGGTTAAATGACAAATTTTTCAGGTGGATGGACATCACTGGTAGAAAAACCTGGAGGTAACGCGTCTGGGCTTAGGACTTTGTTGCTTAACATATTCACAAATTACCTGGAAATAGGGGGCTGGAAGTTAAGTGATGGGTTCAAACAGCAAATGGATATATTCTTGAAGGCAAATCTATGAATCCACAACTACTAACTACAAATATACCATCTCCTCATCACAAATTCCTAGTCAACAAGCCATCACATGACAGGAAAACACATGAAGGAAGTATGCTGACAATCTATGTTAATTATCCACAGTCTTGGATGGAATACTGGACTAGTCAGGTTTTTCGACAAATCAAAATATGGCCACTCTAGTAGTGGCATGAGTTTACTGCTGATTTCTTATAGAAAAAGGTTACTATCAAGTCTACAGGTAAACTCTATAGTGTTTTCTATTTGCCAGTTTTTGAAGAAAACTTTGTCTATGGATGTATCAGCTTCCAGTAGGGGCAAGAAGTCATCTCTGCTCTTCATTAGACTTATCAAATACCCTAGTTCCTTCTGCAATCCCCATGCCCATCAATGAGTTAAGACATACAAAATAGAATAATAATTACAAACTGGATATGAGGGCTTCATCACCAGGTTTTCAGGTACAAATACACCTGCAGTGTCAAATTCTGAGGTCCTCCTGAACACCGGAAAAAACTCAAAACCACAGAGAAAAGGTTACAAAGTTCTGTTGTCATATGTGTGAGAGAAGGGGACTACAGACAAATGCTGTCAACTTCCTGAAGACTGTGTCTTCTAGCACTGAGCACCTTGCCTATACCAAGGGAGCATACATGAAGAATAGCTCTTCAGCTGTCTCCCTTCTCTGGCAGATTCTGATTTTCCAGTCTTAGAATGACCTCCTTTGTCAGCTTCTCACCTTTGCTTTGCTATCACAGAGACTTGCTGTTCAATAAACTTGCTTTGTTCAGTAGATGCAAAAGACTGCTGGGGAAGTTAAAAGTAACACTGTTGACTGCCAAAGCCATAGCACTATATCTTCTCACAACAGAGAAACTCTTGTCTGCTGCAGATGTTTTATACACCTCAGCAAATCCGTCTCAAAGGCTGCTTCTCTCTCTTTTTTTTTCCATTCAGTCCTGACGCAGTGAAGAAAGTGACTGTAGAATTTGCTTGCAAAATGCCTGACCTCTCTTCCAGCACAACTTCCCCTAACAACTGAGTTATGGAATGTCTTGGGACTGATATCTAGAAAGATTAGCACTTTCATCACATCACGTGCCTGGAGGTTGGTAGTTGGCCTTTGAATCATATAGCTGAAATCTGGAATTAAAAATTAAAGTGTCATTAAAAACAATAGCTTAAAGCTCAACTACTTTTTAGATCTATATTTACACATTTGTAGTCAATATCTCAGCATCACAGGAAAACCTGCAAATGAATACTAGTTTTGGAAGAACATTTGCACAGCTTTCCTTAAGAAATTTATGCTGGACTATATCTGTTTCAATGTTTGTCCCTGAGTTAAGTTTGACTTTTTCTGACAGCTTCAGTATAGTCAGTATTTCACTCCAATAATGAACTTCACGTAACAAAATATCACCAAAAAGGCACAAGATGATTTCTGTCTGCTTTCTGGAACTACTCTCCATTTCTTGAATGTAACTCTGGCTACTGACTCGATGACATTCAGTTTCAGATTTTGTCAGTGTTCATTTCAGGTATCTATCTGCCAGACTATCTCTCTCTCTGTCTCTGTTTTATTCTGTGTTGGAAAAATGAATGGTCAAATAGAATTGCATATCTCAAATCTTCTTTCCCCTTCACTTTTCCAGAGGCTTGCAGAAAAAAACCCCAACAAACAGCTGATCAGTTCTGATTGTCTGAGGTCTAATTTCATATGTAAATGGAGAACACATTAAATGAGAAATAAAAGTGAAAATTATATGGGATGAGCAAGAAAAAAAAAAGGAAAACTATGTAGTCTATTTTTTTATCCCTTGTGGTTTCTTGAGTTCTTTTGGGTTTTGTTATATGACTGCAGTGAGTTTAAAGTGATTTAAAATGCATAGTTCGAAGACAGAAACAAGGAACCAAAACCGCTGCCTGAATTTATAGCATGTAAGACTTTATGGTGACAATAACACGGATAAAGTATAGCTAACCATGAAGTGAGAGTGTTATTTCTGTATAGTAAAATGGAACAAGAAGCTTATTTACATTTCTTTACCATGTTATAAGAAATGCCTCCCTTCGTATACGAGATGTTGCCTGAGTTCCTGTAAAATTTTGTTCTAGCTGTAATGAGCATTTCTCTATGAAAACTGCTGGAATTGGCTTAATCTTTATAAAAATTCAACTATAGTGCTTATGTTATGCTCATTACGTCTGCCTTTAGAAGCCCTTGGTAGGTATTTCTGCTTTCCAGAATTTTCATCAGAAAATTCTGAATATAACCAGCAACACAATTTTGCTTCATGTTAAAAAGAGTTAATTTCCATTTTGATGCTGTAATCAATACAAAATGATCAGACCCAATTTTATGTGTATAAGTGCAATACATTGATATAAAACAAGAGGGTAATATGTGCTTCGACCACCGTGTGATGGCAGTCCTAAAAACCTTCTCTTCCCTAAACAACTAGACACTGAATAGGTGTTTAAATGCACTGTACTGCAACTTGTCAGGAAATACTAAATGACGCAGAAATATCCAGAGGATTTCCTGACTCTGGAATGATTTCTTATTTTGGTTTATATTAAAACAGGTGCTCATTAGAACTCTTGTATATAACTTCACAATTTACATAAATAGATTTTTAAAAATATGATTTACCTCCAAATATTTTTATATTTTTTTAGCATTAGAATGCTCATTAGAATTTGCTGATGGTACCTCTTTGCTACAGCAGGGACAATGAATCATACAAATACTGCTGCAGTTGTCATATTCAGTTCAAATATCCAGGGCAAATATATTTTATAAGGTTGTTCTGCCAGGACCTTGGGGGATAGAGTTCAGAAGCTAATTTTATTTATTTGTTAAGCATCACTGATTTCTTTGGTGATTAAGAAATAAAAACAGTAGTTTGCTTTACCTCTGAGTTGTGTCCTGACAGAAGCAGCTGGCACAGCCCTGGAGTTCCACCTTCTGTCCTGGCTGCTTTCCTCCCAGAGGTTCATCTGCCTCCTGTGGGCAGGCTGGCCTCTCTTTCCTGTGATGGGGACCTGCTGGTGAGGTTTCTCATCACTGTAGTCTACCAGGGATTCCATAGCTCTTCCAACATTGGGCTTCAGGTTAGCATCTGCTCCTGGACTCAGAAAACCTGCGCAGGGATTACTAAAGGCACATCATCCCACTGTGGGAATAAAGGGTAATTTAGCTCTCCTAGAGGGGTGAATGGACTGTACTTAAGGAAAGAATTACTGGTTTTCTCTTCAAAGCTGGCAAAGCCATGTCTGTTCTCAGGACCTCTCACAACAGGTGTGCACATCTTAAACAGACTTCAATACTGCTGGTTATCCATCTTGTGAATGGGTTCAACTGACAAGGTGGACTTTTTAAAGGCACTTGCTTGCCTTTCAGCTCCATGGGAAACCACAGTCATTCTCTTCTATCATCCTTATGTGGCAGTATACTTAAAAGACTCCACTTGCTCCTGTTTCTCCAAGTTTCTGAAGTCCTAGCCAACAAACCACAGTAAAACTAGAGGTCATCCTCCAGAATATCTGTGTATAGAAACCGTGAAGAGCAAGGCAGTGGTTTAAGTAGTGAATTCTTTCCTGAAAAGAGATTTATCAAATATGGTACAAAAAGAACAGAGCGACTGAATGAGCAGAGAGTTATTTTGTGATGATGGTAACCATCTTACAATGAAACGTCTCCTGGTGTGAAACATGTCACAGTAATCTAGTCCTTCAAGGGGACACACACAGCAACTTGAAATGGCACTACAAATTACTTACTCAGCTAGCAGAGAAAAAATTAAGAAGTTTTCAGTCTTACTAAGAATTATATGGTGTTTTCACTGAAGTATTTTAAAATAAATCACTCTGTTATCCAGATCACAAATATGCATTAGATTGAAACACAGATTTAACACCAACAAAATTTATCAAGCACAAACACAGATAAATGCAAACCAGAAAACTTACAATTATTACTTGGGATAAGTAAATCACATTGACATCAGAGTTTTCCATGCAGCCTGATTACCTCCAGAGTTTTGCCATTTGTTCTATCAGGTCAGCGAATCCATTAATGTCTCTGCTCAGAATATGCAGCATTTCCTAATCCCAAGCTTGACGGTATTCATTAGCAATCTAAACAAAAGTGGTCTGATTTACAGAGGTCCACTCTGCATGAATTCAGTGCCATCTGCAAAGGTGTGGTACTTAAGAAAAATCAAACGTTTATTTGGACAGCTCAGTTCACACTATGAGGGCCTTTATTTTGTGGTCTTGTCAGGAAAAATTAGGGCAGAGACTCTGATCCTTCTCTCATTTATGTTAGTCTCACACAGATGTAACTTCCCTGAATCCCTAACTTGCTCTTGATTAACACTCAATCAGAAATGGGCCTAACATTTATTACAGTACAAATTTACAGTAATAACACTATGCAGAATGGTAGGGGGGTTTTTTGAGTAGTTTGCTGATGGAGCACAAAAATAACTAAATAAAGCTTCCTTCTTTATTAAGACAGCTTTCATACACAGGTCACAAGAACTAAAACAGGAGAAAAGTGACAGGCGAGCATACTGTATATGCAGTACTGGCATTGTAAGGCTAAGCCAACACTATGAAAACACAGAACTCTTTGTCTGACACATCTTGTGTCCACTTTCTACCACACTCCAGGGAGACCTTGTAGAAGCCTTACAGGACCTAAAGGGAGCCAACAAGAGATCTGGTGAGGGATTTTTTACAAGCGTCCAATAGCGGAAGGACAAGGGGTAATAGCGGAAGGACAAAGGGTAACGGTTTTAAACTGAAAGAGGATAGATTTAGATTAGATATTAGAAAGTGACTCTTTACTGTGAGGGTGGTGAGGCACTGGAACAGGTTGCCCAGAGCAGCTGTGGATGCCCCATCCCTGGAAGTGTTCAGGCCAGGCTGGACGGGGCTTTGAGTGACCTGGTCTAGTAGAAGGTGTCCCTGCTCATGGCAGGGGGGTTTGAACTCGATGATCTTTAAGATCCCTTCCAACCAAAACCATTCTATGATTCTATGATACGAACCTATGATTCAAGTTAGTGACAAGATACCTCCAAAATTTGACTTCTGTCAGTAATAAGCCTTTAAAAGGCCATGCTGGTGATTGTATTTACTGACGCTCAGTAATCTCCATACCAAATATAATCAGTTTTACACTAGCAACAACATCCAGTGTTGCAGACCGATCTTTTGCCCCGCTGCTTACCTTCTCCTGGAAAGCTTTAGGAAGCGATGGCAGGAGAGGCAAAGACATGGGACCCAGGTAAAGTGCAGAATGGAAGATGTTGCAAAGATGACTCATGTTTTGTTGCATTTTTTTTGCAGAGTGAAACGCAATTAAAGCGTTATCTTGGATTTTGTTGGCAGGGACTCTGTCTAGATTATCCTGGGAAGTAGATTCAACAAGTAAGGCTGAATTATTTCTACTGTCAATTCTCAGAAGTGATCTGTGCTTTAAAGAAGCACATGGATGAAGCTGGTCGTATGTCCAAGCTAGTCCTCTTTACTAGACATAGGCCTTTTATTTTGCTTCAGGATTTCTGTGGAGCAGTCTACTGGTTCTTTGATGTAAACAGCTATTATTTTTCTCTGGCACAGTAACAACACACCAAATCTTCCAATACAATGAAATTTTCCCGGCAGGTTTTATTTGCTTCCCAGATAGCTCATTCCCCACCTCCTACTCCCCCCTGCAAAAAAAATTAAAATAAATAATAAAAAAACCTCCTTTCTCTACTCACTTACAAATTAAATAGACTTTATGCCACAGGAACATGCAAATGTCCTGAGACGCCAGACACTTTAATGGTCTTTTTATAGCAGCACAATAAAGACTGAGCAGCACAGCTGTAAACGCTCATGCCAGTGACTGGATCAGCACAGTTCCTTAGTTTTGCAATAGAAACTTCCCTGCCCTCTTTTTTTTTTTTTTTTTTTTTTTTTTTTTTTTTTTTTTTAACAACTGCACTGAGCACGAAGCCAGCTCACTGCACCTTTGGGAACCCCCAGGTGCGGCCTGCGCCACCGCAGCCCTCGCTGCTGCAACGCAGCTGCCCCTGGGGCGGAGGGCGGCCGTGCCGGTGCGTTCCGGGACTGGGACTCATCACGTGTGAGCCGGCGGCTGGGCGGTTCGCGACGGCGCTGCCGCGGCGGCAGATGTTTCCCTGGGGTTTGCGGATGTGAAAGCCCCCGGCCCCGCTCCCTCCCGAGCTGCAAGCGCGGGGCTTGTCGCTGCGGCTGGGAAAGCCCCGCCGCTGCGCTCCCGGCGGTAGGTCGCGCCAGGGAAGGCGCAGCCCCCCCTCCCGCCCCGGGACCGACCTCTCCGCCCCGCGCCGCCCCGGGCGGGGCCGCCGCTCGCCTCAGCGCGCCGGGCCGGGCGGCCGTTGGCGGCGGGTAACGGCCGCCGCGCGGAGGAAGGGGCGCGGGGCCGTGGCGATGCGGCGCAGGGCGCAGGGCCGCCGCCGGGCGCCGCCTCCTGCTGCTGGTGCTGCTGCGGGCACCCCCCGCAGGTACCGTCCCGCGGCGGGGAGCGGCGCGGCGGTGCCTCTCGCCTCGGGCCGGCGACACCCGGGCCCTCGGGAGGTGCCGGGGCGGCGGGGCCGAGTCACGGGCAGCCGCGCCCCGCAGGGCCGGGGCGCACAGCCCGGGGCGGGCGGCGCTGCCGAGCCCTCGCTGCCTCCCGCCGCTGCCTTTCCTGCAGCATCGGGCGTTCGCGGTTCTCCTGAGTTCCCTCCCTCCCTGTGCCTTTGGCCTTGCCCTCCCTCCTGTATTTACACTGTTCTACAAAAGAGGTGCATGTGTTGCTGCATAAGTGACCTTTTTCGGAGCCGAGCAGTTTTTAAGTTTGTGTTGTTGTCGGGGCCGTGCTGCTTCGTAACAGAGGAGCTGTGCCCTTCAAAGCCCAGCTTTCCCCGTGTGGGTTTTGCCAGTGCTTTTCCCATCTACACCCACCATATCCGCCAGTGGGATTAAACCTCCTCTCCACATGTGGAGATGGCTGCAGGAAAGCTGAAGAATTAACTAAGTAACCTTTTCCTCAAAGATGAACAATGAGTGATGGGGAGAGGGATGTTTCTCCTTCCTATGTGCCAAAGAAACTGTCTGAGGGGGTGTAACACCAAGAGTTGGCGTGGGAAGTGAGTGGCTGGTAACTTTGGTTACTCAGCTAAAAGAGCTCCATCACTTTGTTGAGGGCTCTGATGCACAGAAACAGCTATGTGATAAGGCACCGAGACGGTACATTTCTGGTTTACTGGTCGTGTATCCACTGTGTGCGTAATCGCAGCTGTCAGCTGTCACTGAGCGGGAAATTCAGTTGTACGGCCTCAGCTCTCAGGCTGGGAATGGCCTGAAATGACAGTCTCTGCTTCCTAGTGACATTTTGAAATCTGAACATAGTAAATCACTTAGGATTTCTGATAGTATTACATTAGATTATTTAATTTGTACATCAGTGTGCATACATGCTAGGTCTTCTTATTCCATAATCTGGTTACGATCGCGTTTTACCAGTTCATTTAGAAAGTCAAGGTCTTTTCCAGGGGCAAGATCAGAGGTGAAGTTCAAAGTTCTTCTGCTCTGTGACAGAAAAGGGAAAACTATATGTGGTATTTCAGCATCTGTTCACTGAAATGTCACAGTATTTCTTCTGTCTTTGGTTTTAGTAGGCCTAACAGACATTGTCAACTCCAGAAAAGACAGATCAGTTTTATTGCATTGGGGTTTTATTAATATAGTTTTGAGTTCAGACTGATGTAAAGAATATGAACCTTTTTCTCTAAGGATTTCTCTCTTTTTTTTGTTGTTGTTGTTTTTTTTTTTATTTACTAATGCTGACAGTTTTTGCTTATGTGGTTTTCCTTCAATGAATAATTAAACTTTTGGAGCGTGTTTCTTAAAATGTCTTAATTACATTTGACTTTTCTGAGCCACCTGAAGGAAATTTCCATCTTACTGAAAAGATTCAAAATTTTTAACTTTAGCTTGCTATATGATAAGGAAAAAAGTCTTTTTAACTTATGAAATGTGTTAGTACTGTAACTGTCTGAAAGGAAATATGAAGACCCACTTGAAATACGTAATATAGTTCATATCTTGCAGGCTTTTTGTCAAAGGGGTTAAACTTAACTGAGATAGACTGGAAACTGAAGTTTGGTTTCTCCTGTATGACTTTCATATGACTAGTAATAGAAATGGTAATATTTCTGCACAGCACTTACCATCAATAGACAGCTTAAAAATGCCAGCTGTAATTAAAATACTTGGATATAGAAAAACACTTGACTATCAGCATGATTGAGCAAAAATAACTTAAGTAAGTAGCATTGCTATTTATATACTCTTTTGGTGCAGAAATCTCTTTACAAAAATTATCTCAAAACATAATTACTTTGAAAAAACTATTAGCAATTACCATAACTTAAATAAATCTTTTCCTATTGCTTCATAGAATTTTCATTTCTAAATAAATGAATTGAAACTATGCCAATTGAACATTCTAGTAATACAGTATTTTATTAATTAATAAATTGATTGTTTGATTATTTAAGGCTCATTTTAAACTCTGTTTCCTGGTAACTGCAATTTTCAGACCAAATTTAATTTTCTGATGAATTATTGTGAAGATTAATTTTGCAACTGTAATGCTCATTTTAAGACTAAAAGATTCAGAATGATTTTTTTATGAAATAGCATAAGATACTTGAATATATATAACTGTAGTGGAACTTTTAAGTGGGTGAATGGCATTCCCTTTCAACTCAATGGGCACAGGATTCATTGCGTTCCTTTTGTCAGTAAAAACCTCCCCGGACTCCTCCTTTGGGCTGGATGTGGGAAGGGACCCCTCTTTACCTGGCACTGTTCTAAGTCCCTCCGACCAGAGAGGAGCAGCAGGGTTTGTTTGTCTGTGCAGGCACAATCCATCTGCTGCTTCCAATCTTGAATTGAGACTCCTCCTCCTATAGGCAGAATTCCTCAGAAATACATGAGCTGAATTTCTCTGTGTTTGGGTAGAATTTATACATCTGCCAAGTAGATGTTAAATTTATCATACAGGGTGTTAGCATCTTAGACTTATATTTAACTCACTGCAGGATCTTTGGCCTGTTTCAGTGGCATAAATTAGTAGAAAAGCTGTTGAATTTAACTCCCATCAGATTTTAAAGTTGCCTGATGAATCCTCAAGTAACATAAATACTTCATATGGCAAATGTATCCTTGAATTCCAGTCTTCAGGAATGGCTTTTCAGGCAGCTGGGACGTTTGAATCACCCTGGACTTGGTGAATTACCCCAAACTTCCATGTGTTTGATAGTGATGTAAAACTTTTCTTCATCTGTGATTTTCTGAAAAAGGAATGCCTTGTGTTATGCCTGTAAGAAGTACAAGACAATGAGGAATCAGACCCTATATATTTCTAGTGCTTTGGGATGCTTAAAAAAATTAAATTTGGGGAATTCATTCAGAAATCTCATTTATTTTTCTCAAAAATGAGTGAAAGAGCTTTCCCACTGCTTTTTAAGTGCAGGTTCAGATTGAAGGGATGGAGTAATATATTTAATGAGTTTAAAATGCAGTTTAAACAGTTCCCTTCTCCTTTATTGTTTTTTTGTTGCTCTTTCTGTGGAACATAATGTCCTCTTGATACTTTCTTTTTCTATGAAAAACATCTTTTTAACCTGATCACATGCACTCTTAAAATAGACTGAGAGCGGGAAGATCATCTGTGCTAGAGACTGCTGTGGGAAGTGCCATTTAAATTCCAGGTTGTTAGGAGGAGACCAAAGGAATTCAAGTAGGAAGCCTAAAAAAAAAAGGCTGGAAAAAAATTTAAAAGGCAGTGTAGAAAGAGAGGAAAGAGTGTATGAGAGTTGCGATTCATATGCGGATAGAAATATTTACAGACCGAAATGGCTGCTATGCAAGTGAGATGTGTATGCACACCAAAGAGCATTTAAGCTGACTTTCTCAAAATCTAGCATGCAATGTCACTGAAGATACCAAAAAGCAATTCCAGAAATTCTACGTTGTCTTCCTTCAGTAACTCTATTGCTTCCACTTTTCCTAGTTCTTTCTTAATAAACAGTTCAAGAGCTCCATCTTTGGGTTTAAGTTATTACTGTAAAAAACCCTTCTGCATTGATTAAGTAATGCCTAAACATCGCATAAAGTTATAGATCTGTGCTCATACATTTTCAGTTTGCAGTGCTTAATTTTTCCAGATGAATTTGTTCAGTTGCCTTTTGATAAACTTTGAATACTTTCCTTAAAAGATTATTTTTTTCAGTTTTTCTCTCATTAATTTATTTGGGTTTGGTGGGTTGTTTTTCCCTTCCAATTATGGTACATAAATCAACTTGACAGTTCATAAAATATTTATGGACCATGTGGACAGATAATAGTGTCAGAAGGAATTTTAAAACAGACTGGTTTTCAGGTAGGATTTAAAATTTGCTATAAATTAGTATACTTTTATTAAAATCAAAGCATATGCTGATTTTATCAGTGGAGAATCTGATCGTGTTCTTTTAGGAGGTGAATTTTAGTGAAAAATTAGTTTCATTTCTGCAGCAGAATTCTAGAAGACTTAACATAAATATTCGAATGAGAAAATTTTAATCCATTTTGTTTTTCAAAAAAAAGCATTCAATCCTTTTAGGAGGTATCTGGGGAAAATTAAGTTATCTGAAAAATTTTGCTTGTTGAAGTTGTGGATGATCATGTATGATTACTCATGGTCATCTTTCCTCACTTCTCCCCCCCCCCGACAAGGTTTTATTTCTTCTTACTTTCTAACTATTTTCAATGGTGTACTCCGCTTACATTCTGAAATGACAAGTACAAGCACTTCTTTTAACTTACCTTGATTATCTTGCTCTATCAGGCTGGAGAATTTGCCTTACTTCTGTTTTTCATAACAACAATGTAGAGAAGTACAGTTACCATTTGTATAATAGATGGGGTGCTTTGATGGTTCCCCATTATTGCTTAAATCAAGATAAATCAAAAGAACGCTGGCACTTGGCCCCATCTCTTTTATTGTCCCCAACACATGCCTTAATCTGTAACGAGTTTACCAGAGTATTTTACTGTTGCTTTTACTTTTTGAATATAGAACCTATTAGCAAAAAGCACTGATCTGGTGCCACGTAAATTATTTAGCCCATCTTCATTAAATAATGGCTACTGATGATATGTTCAATATTTTATTGCTGTCTTTTGTATTCAAGACTTTCTATTCCTTTGTTATATACTTTCTTTCCCAGATTCCCCCCCAAAACTGGAAATCATAAGCATACCTCAACTCCCAATAGCCCATGTTCTTTCCAGGCAGGAGGTGGAGACAAAGAACACAAAATGCTGACAGGCTACTAGCCATTGTTATCTTTCTGCTGCTTCAGTTCTGTTTCTCTGGGAACTCTGTAAAAGAAACTGAGATCTGACTTGTACTAGAATGCCCACCTGAAAGATACTTCAGTTTTCTATCAAAGCTTTCTATGTCTTGCAAAACTTTGCAATCTTAATGAACACGTTTTAAATTTCAGTTTAAAATAGAAGAAATGCAAATTAAAATAGCCGTAAAATATATTTCATTTCATGGGGAAATTAAAAAAAATCATAATCATGACAGAACACAAGTTCATTACTTCATTATTGGTCAGTGTACACATTGATTAACATCCTCACTGAGGGTATGGTAAACAATGCAGCTGAATTTTACCCTCATTTTGGATAGTGCCTATCCCTATTTTTTTGCCCATTATGGACAATTTTAATTTAAAATGTAATGGTTCTGTTGTAAAACATGAATATATTTAAAACTTATGTCTAAAGTGCTGTTAAGAATAAGGATACTTTTTCTGGTGTTAGGCCTTTGCCATTGTGGTTTGGGTTTTTTTGCCTTAGTAAGAGTCATGCGTTATGTAAGACGTCAGGCAGATAGTAACTTAATAGCCATTGAAGAACAGGTCTATTAAAGGCTGTAGATCAACCTGAAGTATGCTGCTTGCTTTTTCAGATAAATTAGATAGTTGTAATAATGTCATTGTTTTATCTTTTAACAGTTCAGCCCTCAAGGAGATTTTTAAAAAGTGCAGTGCCAAGACCCAACAGCTTAAAAATAGTGGGATCTGTCGTATTTCCGGGTATTTTTCTTTAAACATAATGTTGCAAATTTTAGTGAAAATATATCAAGAAAAGGCCCTTTATCATATCTCTTGTTGTTGAATTGTTTTGAATGGGTTTAAGCGGTTTAATTAATTACAGTTCTCTACTGACTTACGTATACTTAATAGGCCATCCCACAGAATGTATTTCTGTCATTGGAATTTTTTCAATAGTTTTTTTTTATTCTTACTCATAATTTTTATGAAACTGAGAGAATTATTTTCTGTAATTGTTATAAAAATAACTAAGTTCTGTGTATTTTTCCACCTGGCTGTTGGACTTTTGCTCTGAAATACTGCTTTCTCAACTGTAGGTATTCCAACTTCACCTTACATGTTATATACACTGAACCTGAAGCATTAAATGTGTGCTATATTCTATAACAAAAATTAAGATGAATTAAGATTTAATTGCTTTCTAAGTTAAGTCCATCTAACTCCAGAATATAACATTTTCACTTTCTTTTCTCATTAAACAAAACAATTATTGGAAGGTCTGAAAATAAAATTAAAGACTAGGATGTTCCTCATTGCCATACATTTACTCATGTTGCTTGTTCTCTAAATGCATATTGGTTGCAATGCTGGCTTGGTTTTGGTAATACTCTACCCCATAGTTTTATCCACGTGTGTTCTCCAGTAACAGCTTTGCTAGTAGCATATCTAGAAGTGATACTTCTGTTGTTTGGGGGAAAGCTAAAACCCAACATTTCTTTACCTTGTTTTGGTACAAAGACATACCAATTTTTGTCCAAAGGTGAAACAGTTCTTGGAAATAATTTGTTTTTAAAGTTTTTTCTTAGTATTTTATCTTATAATATTATTTAATTTTGAATAATGGCTCTGAGTGGTCTAGTGGTTCACCCTATCAGCATACTTTTTCTCTCTTCTGACTCACGTCTGTAAACACGGCTGCTTCTTCAATGGCACAGGGCAGTTTGAAAGTTAGAAGGCAAAACCAGAATGTTAACGTTATCCCAACTCTGTTTCTAAACAATTTAGTTATCAATGCAGAATATTCCCACCTTCTCTGGGACAGACCATTATGAGTATCCTGGATTTGGCTCCAGTGTTCTTTTGAGGTGCTATGCAATATCTCTATTTTGAGGTGGGTTTTTTTTTTTCCACCAAAATTTGGTTACATAATATCCTGCACTTTTAAAATCCTGCAGTTTTAAAATATCTGACATAAATGTTCTTGGATCACTATCTAAGGTAAATATTTTTATAATGGAGAGAATATGGACAAATAAGAAAAACAGCAAAAAACTTTAATTAAAAGAGTAAGACTTTATTTTGAAAGCAAGAAGAGTAAGGTTATACTTGGTTGATATTTTTTCAGCCATTATTTTCTATACAATGCCCTTCTGTATCCTATGATACATGCTTAAAAAAATTTACATTGGTAGGGCAGACTTCACCATCTTGGCAGGTTATGATAATAATGATGGCACCATAATTTTATTACTTTTTGTTATGGATATGGTGTTGGGTTTTTTGGTGTTTTTTTTTTTTTTTTTCTTCATATTGCTCTAAGACAGAACAAAGCAACCTTGTGGAAATAAAACCCAAAATGTGAAGTGGGGGAGATATGCAATATATACAATTTTGCCCCAACAGACTACTGCTAAAGCCAGTTGGTTAGTAAATTTTGAGAAAAAGTTAAGGATTTGCAATGGAAAAAACCTTAATCATATTGGCAATTGCATTAACATGTAGAATTCATACTAATTTTCATGCTTCAGGTTAAAAACTGGAACACCACCTGTAAACAACATTTATTTCCATGACATACTATTGTACAATTGAATATATATACTTTGCTGGTTTCTGCAGTATAAGCTACTGTAAAAAAACTGATTTTTGGGATTATCTGGGATAGACATACCTACTCATCTTAAGGGTATCAACATTCTGGAATTATTCTTATGTATTAAATACTATATCTAAGTCTTTATTCTTTTTCAACAACTGAATAATGTAATGTGAATGCAAATGGCTTTTCATTTTTTAATGAAAGCAAACATTCATAGTTGGAGAGGAGGGAAAACTGGTTGCATTACCACCAGTTGCCATAATGGAAAAGTGAAAACTTTTTCTGAGCATTAATCCTTTCGTGCAACAAATATTTGAACTGTTTTCCACTTCCAGGGTATCTGAAATAGTCAATGGTAAGATAACATTTAGTAATTTGCTTATTTGATTCAGTTTTAATTTTTATTCAGATTCTTCAGATCACAAATGTTGTAGTAGCTGTAATGCTTTATACTATTTCACTTTTCAGTGGTATTAGGGTAGCCTGATACAGAGCATGGTATATTCAAGTTCAGACTTCACTAGAAGTATCTGGCATCCCATACTTCTGAAGAAGACACATGCTTTGCAAAATGTCAGTGGGAAGGAGAATAAACCAGACTGTACACACTGAAATCCTGCATGTTATGGAAGTGATTATGACTGCATTCAAAGATCTAGAAGCACCTGTATGCTGAAGATGGCATATAAGACATGCACAGGTGCATTTCTGTGGTAAAAGACTAAGCAAATCCTTACCTTACTCAATTTGCTTCCAATCTCATTATCTCTGAATTAAACAATAGGCAGCTTACCATTTGGTGAGCTACAACACTAAACCCTTTTTAAGCCAATACATTGTGCGCTGGTACAAAAGGCAATCACTAATGGAATGGAAACAGCAAGCTTTCAGGTCTCAGTATCCTACACCAACATACTGCAACTTCACCCTCTGTGTGTGTGGGGGATACTACTTGAGACACAACGTTGCAGAAGCCTGTGCTTGTGAGAACCTACTAAGTGATATAATCTATTCAGGAAGATATTACTGTGCACCGTGGTTCTTGTTTACACAACCAGGGAAGCCTAGAACTAGAAAGATTTTCTGGAGAAAACAAACCTGCTATCTATCTTGTATTTCATTTTCATGGTAGAGGATAAGAGAACCAGCCCCAAAATCAGAACTTCATTCAAGGTCATTTTTGAACCACTGTCTTGAAATTTGTATAGCTCACTGTTAGGATACCATTGGTAACTACTTGATGCTAATGATACTTTTTTTCCAGTCAAAGTGTATGTCAAGCTGAATCACAACAGTCCATGTATTTTATGTCTGACAAATCATCTGCAAAATTTAGAACTGATTGATCCAGTATTCCAGTGGAATGGACCAGGTGGTGGTCTTTCTTCAGGTAAGGATTTATTTTCTTACATATCCTGGGGCTGCACCCTCTTTCCTTCTTCTCTACCCCCCCACCCCACCCCACCCCCAAAGAAGCATAAAGGTGAGAATGTAAAATGGAGAAGTAACTGAGGATACATTGTGAGTGTTTGTATGTGTATCATATAAATTAACTTTGACTTTTCAGAAAGTGGTGGGATAACCAAACTAAAACACATTTGCAAGTCTCTGCAGAGGATGGTGCCATCTCTAACAAGTGCTAGATAGAGCAGGGCATGTTGGATGCAACAGGGGCCAAGGATGACATTCTTTGTGGCGCTGAGAGACAGCTGGGAGCATTCTGCAAGGACGGAACAATAGGATGATGGGTGATGTGATATAGCCCAACTGTCTGCTCAGTGACAGGCTACCTTTAGGTACAGAGTTGCTTAGGGCCTTGACCACATGAGTTTGGGAAATCTCGATCCCTGGAGATTTTCTGTCTTTTCTGTGCTTGTTCCTCATTTTTACTTACTTTCAATCATAATTTCCATGATTGCAACTTGTCATCATTGCTGCTTGTCCTTTTGTGGTGCACCTCTTAAAAAGTATGGGTTATTCTTCCCTGTATCTCCCATTAGGTAGTGAAGGACTCCAGTTCCCTCCTTAGATTCTTCTAGTGTAAAAATGCCAGTTTCTTTTGCCTCTTGTCCTATGCTCCAACTCCCTAAACATCCCAGAAACCTTCTTGTTGACTTGCTCCAGTTCGTTAGTATCTGTCTTGTACTGAGGAGTCAATACTGGGCACAGTGTTCCAGACTGCCCAAATGAATGCTGAGTAGGGAGAGAATGATCACTTCATTTGATTTCCTGGATATACTGTTGCTAATGCAGCCCAGTATATGGATAGCCTTCGCTGCTGCAAAAGTGTGCTTCTGATTCATAATGAGTTTAAAATCCACCAGGACTCCCAGGTACGTTTTTTGCAGAGCTGCTCCCAAGTCATCTGGTCCCCAGCAACAGATGTTGCTCCTCTTATTCTGATGCAGCTGCAGGACATAGCCTTTGTAACTGCTGAAATTAGTGAGGTTTCAGGAAGACTATATCTCTAGTCATGCGAGGTCCCACTGAATGGCAGCAATGTCCAGCCCCCCCTGCCAATTTGATGTCTTTTGCATACTGGACAAGAAAGCATTCAGTCCTGTGGTGTACGTCACTGGTAAAGATGTTGGCAGTTCTGGTGCTTTTGTCAGCCTTGAGGAAAGCCCTTCATAACTGGCTGCTTGGTAGAGCAGTCTTCAAAATGATGATGCTGTTTTTCATCCGTCTTGTATTGCACTCATCTAGTCTGTATGTCCATAGTTGGACTACAAGGATGTGATGGAGGACCATACTGAAATCCTTGCTATAGGTTTTCAGTGTATATGACATGTGCTGCTTTCCCTTCATCCTCAGAGGCAGTCATTTATTTCCAGAAGATAATCAGGCTGGTCAGCCATTACTTGCCAATGGCAAATTGATGCTGTCTGTTCTTAGTCACTGTCTTGTCATTCAAGCATCTGGAAATTACTTCCAGCAGTTCTGTCATCTTTGCAGGGCCTGAGGTGGGGATGGCTGAACTATGATTCCCTGGGTCTTCTTCCTTGCCTATTTTTATGGTGGGTTGTTTTTTTTTTTTTTTTTGGATCTTTCTGGTCGTTGGGGATGTCATCACCATCAAAATAGACCACAGTCATTAATTAGCTCACTCAGCATCCTCAGATATATCTCATTCTGGTCTATAAACTTGTATATGTCCAGCTCAAGTAAGTGTCTGACGTCGCACTCCCTGTAGCATCTCCCCTAAACTCTGCTAAAACCTGGGGCAGGGCTGGAAAGCAGCCCTTGCTAGGTATGAGAGAAACAAAGGTGGCATTGCATACCTCAGTGTTTTCCAAGTCTTTTGTCACTAGGTCATTCAGCCCCATTCAGCCTGGGGCCAACATTCTCAGTGCCTTTTCTCAATTGCATGTGATTCTGTTGGCCCTTCACAGCCCTTGCCAGTTTCAACTTCTGATTAATCTTCTTGCAGAGAATTTAAACATTCATTTTCAGAAAGAAGCCTCTAATGATATAATTGTCCTAATCTGAATAGTATGGCATGAAAACCCCAAATAACTGTTTCTGCATGGAGTATGTTGGACTAATTGTATATACGTTATTTTTCTCACATAATAAGGACTGCTTAGAGATCATGACTGGCTCATCAGAAATATCATCGCAAGTCTGAGCAGGGAACCCGAGTTCTGTTTTTTGTTTCCTTCTATGTCTCATTTACCCTTTAGAGTAATTTCATTTTTTTAAAAAGAACAATAAGCATTGTGATGTATTTATAAACATGATTAATATCTTAGTTTACAATTTAGGTTATGAACCATTCATCCTTTTACAATGGCAGTGTTTCGTCTATCAGAACCCTGTCCTTGGTTTTATATTTTCGTGTTACGCAGTCTAAAATACCATTTACACCATAGTGACTCTTCATTCTTAATTTTCTACGTGCTGACCTACATAGTAAAGCATTGCAGATTTGTGATATCTAACGCTACCCTGTATTTTTGCTCTGAATCTGTTAACAGATTTTGTCCTCAGAATTTTTAGCATTCTTTGCCTGAAAGTGGTATAGGTGGTTTTGCTTGTACTTAAACCTGTGGGCTATGTCATTTTACATGAAACTGCTAATCTCCCTTGGGGTGGATATATCCTGGTTAGTTGAGTGTCCTGCATTGTAACTGATATATTTTGATACCCAGTCTGTGGTGCATGACAGACACAGTATCAGGTGTATCGTCATGTGTTTAAATCTCTTTGGGCAGATTGCTTCAGTAGTATCCCAAGTTGCTATGCCAACCTTGGTTACCTAGCAAAAATGCTGTGGTGGTAGGGGTTCTTGGCTCTGTGGCGACTTCAGGTGTATTAGAATCAGCAGCAGATGGGCAACAAACATTTCAGTAAGAGAAGAAAGCTTGTGTTTTCCTGACGTAATTTCCTATTTTAAAAAAGTGGTAATGAGAGGATTTCAGCTGCAGCCACCACAATTTTGGGTAAATATCACAAATATACTTCTTAGTCTGCTAGGGCTGTTGTCACATTCTTCTGTTCCTTGTTTTTGTTTTTGATTCAAAGTATAAACAGACAAAAACCTATTTAAAGTTTCTAGCTCAGGAAATGTTTGCTGTGTAAAAGAATTTGATCATTCCGCGTCCTTTTAGAATGGTGTAATCCTCTCTAATTATTAAAAATTATCTGGGTTTTGGTGTGACTAGTTAGTATAATATATATCGTAATAGAATCTCCATAACAGTGGGAAATTAGGATTCATAAACCTTGCTTGGTATATTATTTCATACTTTTTCAGTGTGGTCATAGGAAAGAAAATAATCCTTTCAGTGGAAATGTAGAATTGTGAATCGAGTTTTAGGAAACACCAACAAAATAAGCTTCTGGGAATGCTACAAAATAAACAATTACTTAAGCATAAAATCTGTAGGAAGAGAGCCTATCTTTTATTGTACTATCTGTCATAGTTAGAAAAACCAGATTCTCTTTCAGGCACACCAGCCCTTGACACATACCCTAAGGAGGTGTTTTGTGGCCCAAAAGTCTAGCTATATACATCAAACATCACAACTACAGTAAAAGCTCACAAAGAGCAGTAAACACTTGTGTTTCTGTAGCCATTAAAAAACACTTCTGCTTTTTGAACAAGCAGCTTTGTTCACAGATAGTTCCAGTCCACTTATGTGCAGTTGAAAGAGTAATGAAAAATTAAATACTGCACAAAATGTAATTTAAAATCATTACAACTTTAAAAATTAGCAAGTAATTTTTCTTCACTTAGCATAGTGACTGTTTTGTAGTGAGGTCTGAAAATTGTACTTTGAAGTTTTTAAACAGCTGTTGGGCTCATTGAGAATAAGAGATTTTCAAAATATACTTCTAAGTGGAGGAAAAAAACCTTCAAAATAATTGCTTCTTAAAGTTTTACTGCATAAAACAGCATTTTTGATGGTGTTCTTAACAGCTAAATAGAACAGAAAAGAGAAAGCATTTCCATCTTTATTTCCAAATGCAAACATTGGAATAGGCCTGTTCTCGTTTGGCCAAAATGAACCTAGGAATTTGGATTTACAGGAAAGTTACTGCTTTTCATACACACTGCCAGATAATATATGCATAGAAGGACTATTTGTATCAGAAGATTGTGACTATCCAGTCATAGGGCTGAAAAAAGTGTGTACTACAGTTTCGTAAAACAAAGCCATTGACAGATTAAATACCTGCATTCAAGGTCTCAATTACAAGTTACACCCCAGATATTCTAAATAGTACTATTGGTGTATCAAACAGCTCTTCTATGGAGAGGGAAGAATAGAGAATCAGAAGAAATATGAAGCTGCTTGTAGATGTGTCTATCTGTATACTCATGCTATCCTTGTACCTGATACATGACTTACACATGTTTCCTGAGTGACTGTCAAGAGTCCCATCTGGACTACAAAACAGAATATGTTTCGTTCCTAAGAAACTTGTCAGGTGAGCTCAAGTTTATTATATACCGTGTTAGCTTTTGTTTCTATACATGTATAATTAGTCACTGAAATGATATATTTGGACATCTTCAGATATTGCATATTTAAACTTGAACATGCTCAGTAGTTCAATCTGAAGATTAGAATTTATGATCTGGATTTATAGCTGTTCCTAAAAGTCTGAAAAATCCGTTTCTGAAAAGCCCATTGGCCTGATTCTGGTGTCATTTACTTTTGTTCTTAATATATAATTTCAAAATGAAGAAGTTGCTCTACTGTAAAACTGGTTTGAATAAGAGGTGGTGTGGGAGGATGAGCAGTAACTTTATTTTTTGCACTGAAAGAACTGGAAGGAGAATCAATCTGTTGGTTTTAAGTATAATAAACAGAGAAACTAAAATATAGGAACATTTAGTTTTAAATATATTTATACAAAGGTATGGAAAGTTAAGGGATTTAGTCTCTGTAACATAATTCTCACAGGAATAACTCTGTTTTGCATCCTTCTAATTCCTGAGGATCCTGGAAAATGTTCTAGCTTCTTCTCTTAGCAAGAATTAAAAAACGAACTTCTGTTCTGTTTTAAATCATGCCAGTTTTCACTGACTCCAAGGAACCTCTGAATGTGATTACGTCAATGTTTGTCCATCATGCATGTGAAATGCCTCCAGTGTATTAGAGGCATATTCCATTATATGACATAATTTACTTTACATTTTGTGACATGAAATCCTGCTCACCTGTCTTACTGAACCTGCTACAGAGAAATATCATGGAAAAAATACTGGATTTAAAAAAAGGGTGGATAGCTTAATCACTTTAAAAAAAATAAAATTAAAGATAAGTCTATTTTGTGAACCCAAACTCATCTGAGTAGGCAGTATTCATCCAGATAATCCCAAGGAGCAAGGCATTTTAAATGTGGTTTACTTTGTAAAACTAAAGAAGAAAAAACCCCACAAACCAACAACATGACAGGCTCTTGATTTCGTGATCCAAAAGGAGATTCTTTACACACAGACATATCACTAAAATAGTTACTGGTTACTTTGTCAAAACTGTGATATTTTCTGCTATATGAAGAATTCAGTGTTCAAGGTAGGATAAAATTCTGTAATAAAGTCAGTACCTCAATCCATCAAAAGAACACTTTACTTAGCCTTTTCTGCTGATGTGCCTTCAAAACAAATTGTGACCAGACCTCCTCACTGGATTGCCAAGCTTTGTCTTTTGCAGACCTTGTCATTGTAGTTCAGTAATGCATTTTATAAGTTTAGCAAAGTTGTCCATGATGTATCTTTAAGGTGCTCCAGCTACCCAGTCAACTAATGGTGGTGTTGCTTTTGGCCCACACAGGGCAACTGCATACACCAAAGATCAGAACTATAGTTCTTAAATCTATGCTGTTTTTCTGGCGATATTAATCTGATAGCTATTCCAGCATACAGTAGCAAATTACATCCTAGTTTATAGACTTAGCATCCTTAGTCATTAATCATCAGATTAAAAACCTTTCCATCATCCCAAAAATGAAAGACAGCCTGCCATTAATTGAGACTGAATTGGAATCCCAAACCACACAAGAATTTGCACTTTCAGTCTTTTTAATAGTACTCTTTTTTACCAGTACTTGATTATTTTTTTTAAACACAGTGATATATATGACAAAATAAAGTTAATTAAAAGCTTAAATGGTTTCTTGAGGAACAAAGTTGTCCTACACCTTCCTGTCAAGTATGTAAAAAGATGCACTTCAGTCAGGCTATTTTTTTCCCCAGTATGGCATACCAGGAAAATCAACGTGCATCTACAATAACATGTTAGTTTGAATAGGAGTGTGGCTTTGAAATGAATTGTTTGATTGTACTCACTTTCCACATTTTGTTTGGATCATGGTTTGGTCTTCAAGTGCACAAACTGGATTAATTTTGGACGAAGCTAATTGGAAAGATTTGCTTCAAGAAATAACGCACGCCTATTCTGTAAAACTAGATTAGGACTGCTCTGAAGCAAAAGCCCTGTGTGTAGTATAGATCTCATGCCCTTAGCATTGATTATTTCAGTCTAAAAAGATGCTGCTTTCACACCACACTAATTGTCTACACTTCCATCATCTACATAAAAGATCTAAATTATTTAGGATGTTAAAACAATTTTTTTTTTGGCATGTGAAATGGAATGCGTTCTCAAAATACTTTATCAAAGTGAGTATTTTACCTTGAATGTATTATAATTGACTGTAATCTCATGGTTCCCAAGATTTTCTTTGACAGCAGGATAGGCTGCATATTACTATTTGAGAAGCTCATATCCATACTGCCTGAGGACTTCTCAAGTCAGGAAGGGACTCATCAACTGTCATCATGTAACCCACATGCAGGCTACATGTGACAACTGTATGGCTTATTATCAGTGCCCAAATCTGACCTTAAGCAGTGCTTTTCTTTCTCTAAAAACCTAGTTAAAGAGCCATGCTTATGATTTTTCCTTTGAAGCAGGATCCTGCTTCCTCTCTGCCTTGAACTAAGGAGTTGTCTTAAGACTTTGGACACCATAACAATGCATATCTTTGCACACAGAAAGATTATTTTACAGTCTTAAACATACACGATTCTCATTTTGACATATGCATATAGCTTTTTTGGAAGGTCTGTTATGCACTAGTTGCTTAACTTGAACATCCTGTCTTGCCTACTTTGAAATTCACTGCGTGTTAAACACCGTCAGCAGCTAATTCTGAAAGGTTAGTAGTCAGTTTGACTATATAGAGGTAAAAAAAGACATTATTTACCCACTTTGTCTTTTTTTCTGGGAGTTTTTTTCTCTCGGAAGTAGTTATGGAAGAGAACAATAGATGTCTGAGATCAATTAAACCCAGGTTTCTAGGACTGCTTTGTCAACGAATACCTAAAACACAGCAGCGATAAGGCACAATTGTGTAAGGCTGAATCGAGTGACACCCAGTCAGGTGCAGTTTCTGAGTCTTGTCTCTTCAGCTGAATCCGTAATATTTTGTACACAGCTTAACAGTAAATAACCATTTGGACCCTTACTTTCTGCATTTTCTCATGATGACAACTAACTTTATCTCATTATTGTGTTTACTAGAAAACACCAGTGTGCAAATATCAACCACAGGAACTTTGATATTGAGACACTTCAACCTGAGTGGAGTTTACACATGTTCCATTGTTTATAAGCTAACAGCAATGCAGCCTCATAAAAACCTTGTAATAAAATACCTTATTTATGGTAAGTTATCAATCCAGGTTAAGTGTGTAGTTGCCTTGAAAAAGTTTTATTTGCAGAATTTAATTTGCAGAGGTAAAGACATTCTATGGGAATTTTTTTTAAATATTTGTTACTACCAGGCAGTTCATTTAATGTAATTTACGAAGCCTTGAATGAAGCTTAGTGGCTGACTGAGAAACTTATGAATACAGTTCTTTTTTAAAAAGAAACATAAAACATAATGAAATGTAGCAAACTGAATAGGCAGTAATCCGTAATGACATTAAAATAGTATAATTTTAAACTGGCTAATTTTAGCACACCCATATGGGTTTATTTCACATGTTAATGCCTTAATTATTACTTGATTTTGTTTTTTAAGTACGTATCATTTAGTGATGCAATATTTGTAGCTTATTCTTTCCTGTTCTGATTACATTTCCTTCTGTTGGCAGTTAAAAAGTCTTTGATAAAGTGGAAGATTGTAAAGGCAATGTCATTTACTCGTTACTAGCTCTCTTTTTATTCTGTAAAGGGTATTTTATTCTTGTGGAGATGTAAGCAAGAGCCTCTATTGCCTTTAGCAGGAACTGTGTCTGATCTTGAATTTAAAATGCATACCAGTGCTCATTTAGAAACACGGTAGAGCACAATAACCTAAATTAACCTCTGATGTAAATTAATTTTACTTTGGTACAGTAGCCTTCATACAAAATAACCATGACTTTTAGCAGCTAGCTTCTTGACAGAACTGGAAAGGAAAAAGTTTCTTTGAAACAGTTTTGATGGAAAAGATTAACAGTTTTCAGTAATGCAGACTTACATCCTTCAACAAAGATAAATCTGAATGTTAGCATACAAAATTCAAGTTTCATACATATATAAAAAAATCTGGAATATGCAGCAGCAGGGGAAGGGAAATGGGGGAGGCAAAAGCAAGGTAGAGGATCTAATGAGCAGTCTTAACTGGGTACCATATTTTGGATGTTCTGCTGCTTCCTTCAGCTGGTTTATTTTCTGTATCTTCATTCTTTCTTCCTCACCTCTCCTTCTCATTTTTGTGGTTATAACCACACCATGACCCCTGTTCTTCAGGGTTTTCTTCTCCTGTTTTCTATTTAACATTGTGTTCTGTTCATCTTCAGCTTTGGGTAAGTAGTGTGGTTATCATTAAATAACTAGAAACATGCATTTTATGGTACATTGGCTTATTTGTAAAAGATGCCCAGATGTGCATTTAGCTTTGCAGTAAAGGTGAAATAGCTGATCTATCCATAAAAGTAAATTTCATACCTATGTGGAAGCTCTTTCAGTTACTTCTGCTTACAGAGAAGGAATTCCTGTTCATCTTATTAGTTCATCTTCTGTTGATCGCTGGGGAATAGGATTCAGTTTTTAAGTCCTTTAAAATACTTCTGTGGTAGCTGACTAAAAACTATGTAACATACTATGATAACTGGCCATAATGTATGAGATGAAATGTTGGGTCACATACTGAAGGGTATTTTCTATGCTTCTTAACTGTAGAGTTCATATTCCTGATCCCTTTACTGTAATCTCCTTTTGGTTTTAAAATTAAAAACTTACATTAATAAAGAGTAAGATTTACCTATGGATATAAATGAGAATGTTCACTTGTAAAAATCTCGTAAGTGTTTCTGACTGGTCCAGCAGACGCTATTTTATCATCAAAAATTCTCTGGGGGTGCAAAATAAGTTTTGTTTATAAATTGAGGATTTAAATTGGCAATTTTATTTTCAAATACATATATTACTTTTCTTTTTACTTCACATATGTTCCTCATCATTTTCCACATTTTTTCCTGAAGCTTATTCTCATCCTACCTAGAAGTTACTATGCGTTCACAGCCCGGTATCACACAGCCCCCTCCAACAGTTCTCATAACACTTCTTTTGAGAAAGCATTGCTTCAGGTACTAAGCAAACTTGTTGCTGAACTTTCTTGTGAGGTTACATTAATTAAGGCAGAATGCCATCAGGTAAAAATGTAGAGAAGATGTCTACAGAGTGAAATCTTCTTTACATTTTCAGGTAAAAATCTGTCTTACTTTTAAAGAATGGTTAGATTTTTTATAGGTAATGGATTTGCTGCTTATATGGAGAATGTAAGGGTTAATAATAGTTTCTTACTTGTAAAAATGCTGCAAAGTATTGCATGTGAAATTCATGTCAATAGCAAAAAGATAGTTGATCCACTCAAAAGTGCTTATTTTACATTATTTCAGAAGAGCCGTACAACATTTTATAGCTGTGGATAGATCAATATGTTTTTAATTTTGTATCATAAAACATTATCATGTCCCTTGTTGCACATGACCATAGGAAGGAAAGTGATACAGTGCATTCTGTAACTCCCCAGATTACCTTAATCTACCCACCTACAACAGGTGTATAAATCAGGCCACGGATGTGCCTTGGTCTTTATAAACAGCTTCCAAATGGCAGACTAAGGCTGGATGTCTAATTTTCAAGAACAAAAGTTAAATGAGATGAACCTCAGTACTTCTCCTTGTTTAAATAAAACAACGATAAGAGGGAGATTTCATAATTTTTGATTTCTTTAAAACAAAAGGAGCCTAAAGGAGAACTGGGTAAAACTGAGTTGCTAAAAGTACTGAGCTGGCTTGATTTAAAGCAAACCATTAGGTGGTTTGGGAAGAAGTCACCATATTATGCGATATTAAAGGATTCTTACTGAGTGTGATTATGTATTGTAATAATTATAAAATTTTATATTTGATATTTGGGGGTGTTTATACTTAAATGAGTTTATGTTTACACATAAATGAAGACCTCACAGTTACCTACCCTCATTTGATAGAGTTTAGTTACTAAAAATACATTTTCACTGTAACATGATTTTTTTTTCATAAAATGTTTCCATTACCAGCTTTTCACTAAAGGCATTAACTGTGGAAGTCAGAGATCTGTGCCATGTCAATCCAAAGGAGGTATTTTTTCTCTTGAGACTTGCTCTCAGAATATGCTTTCTGAACTCTGAAACTATATGAAAAGAAACTATCAACTCCTTTATGCTATGAGTGAGGTCTGAAGGAACCTGTAAAGTAATCCCAATATATGTTCAGTTCACTTAAAGTACTCTGCTATTAAAAGAGATATCTAACGCTCAAAGAGATGTTTATAATTGTTGAGCTGAGCTGAATGTATGTAAAAATGTACATATGCAATATTTTCTTTAACTTACTGTTTCTAATTATTTCAGCTCTAAAAAGACCATTGTTTTCATATGATGTAGTAGTCACTATGTATCAAGACATGCAATTGAAAAGATCCCTTTCTGAACAAAGTATACCAATTACGCTTCATTTCCACTTTCCAATTTAATTTTCTTGAAAGTTACATATAGTTGCTTATAAAACCAACAAAACTATTATTGTGTTTCTTTGAAAACTGTATTTGTAGTGGATAGCAATGACGTATCTGAAGAGTCTCATTACTGATAGTGTAGTTAGTTAAGGTTAATTTTAAGGTTATTGAGCCTACATAAATTAGATTTAGCAAGTGTGCAGGCCTTACAGAATATTTGAGCATTAGGAGGAGAAATTCTCCAGTTAGAGGTGGATGTAAACTTTGATATGACCTAGTGGTAAACTACATGTTGTTAAGTAGCCTGAAGTCTTAGAGTTTTTGATTTCTAAGTAGCATTTGGTGTTTCAGAATTACTTCCATGACAAAGGTAGGTAAAGCTTACAATATAAGGAGTTAAATTCACATGTTAACAGGTAATTTTACTCCTAATATGGCAGCTCTTTAATGTCAGTTCTGGAGAGCAGTCCAGCAGCTTAGTTAACTATTTCACAGGCCTTCACCGTAACATGTTTGTACTAGTCAGTTGATAAGGAATGTGGACCCACGCAAATGAATTACTAAAACATAACTACACTTTTTCTTCAGTCCATACCTGAAATCTTCCTTCGGTTCTGTGTGTCATAGGCATTCCTATGAGAATGTAAAGGGTTGAGTGGGTGAGGCACAGGAACTGATGTGCTTGTGCAGTGGGGGGAGTAGAGAAAATCCTTAAAAGCAGTAGATAGATTGTTCTTGAGAGAAAACTTGAGTGTATCACAGAAACAGAAGCTTGAACTGTTAGGGTTCCTGGTTGACTATTTTAAAACCAGAGCCTTCATAAAATCACAATGGCAGGCAGGTAATTAGAGAGGGAGTAGTGTATTTCTTTTGAAAGAATTCAGATATTTAGAAATCTGGGAAGAGTCCAGAATTATACATTTCCATGCCATTAGAATTTACAAAGAAATGAGTTCCCATAAAATATTTAAGTATACTGAAAATTAGGTATAGACCTGTAATTTCTGTAAGAGGACAACTTCTGTGATTGCTTTAAATTACTGCAAGTTAGACATCTGGAATATGGTAAAAAGTCCCAAATACTTGCATCAGAAATGACTAGAATCTTAAACCAGTGAAAATAAATAAATAAATGAATGAATGAATGAATGAATGAATAAATAAATAAATAAATGTTGATTTCCTTGACTTTGTTTTTCTATAAATAGATTGTGTTTTGTTACAGTTGCTTCCTTAGATGGAGAAACCCACAACAGATTATGTCAGCAAAGTGCTTGTGATTCATCTCACAGACTAAACAAGGTACAGCAGATGGAAGAATAAAACGGCAACTAACATAATAAGCTGCTCTCACAATAAAGGATAACATAAAAAATGAAACATAACTTTGTTTAGTAAATTAATAAATTGATACCAAAATTTTAATGGATATATAATTTGTAACAGTTATAATTGCTAATATTCTATTGCCATTACGGGTAAGGCAGATCACACTATCAGTCTGGAATAAAGACAGTATATTAAGAGTATGAAAAGTGGCAAGACAACTGGGAAACTTTGAATATGTGCTATCTTATAAATATCAAACATGCTGTTTTGCAGTGGGAGTGCCTTTCCATCACTTCAGAGTGATTTTATTATTGAACTAGGAGAATTATAGCTGTTTGAAGGCATTTGTCCTTTACAGTAGAGAACCAGAAGCCAGTCTTGCTTACTAGGTTAACTGTTAATTTAGAGGTTCTGGAAAGGGAAAGGTGGAAGGGGATGGGAAGTACAGGAGGAATACCAAGAAAGAGCAGGTGTTCAAATCATGCTTCGTGATACCAGTGGAGGGGTGAGTCTAAAATAACATTCTGCTTATTAAGCAGGTTCCATCCGGTCCACTAAAAAAACCCTAAATTTGTGGGGATAGGTCACGATCAAAGTTCATCTTTTTCATACAGGTAAGAAGATCAAGTTAGGAGAGCATGAATAAATTTGGTTTTGCCAGTTTGTATGTGCACTGAAACTTGCAAGCCAAGCAACAAGGGTTTTTTTTTTTGCTTTTTCTTTTTAGCTTTATATATATATAATTAATCCCTGCATACAAATGAAGCACTGTCTGGATATGAAGCACTATGTACTTTTTACTCTTAGACTTTGTCACTTGCTAAAGGGTCTGGGTTTTGTTACATATTTTATGTATTTTAGCCAGTTCGAAGTCACATTTTTAAATTTAAATACTATGACTTAAAATCTTTAATATTCCAGTGGAAGACACTTCATAAAATATGGTCCAAAATTCCAGCAAAATTCAAGGATTTTTAAAAACAAATATTGCCTTAGTCTAGGGAGGTGGAGTAGATGAGATTGAATTATTGCTCCCTTGTATCCTAACATTTCTGTGATTCTGTGCTGCTGGTTCTGCACTGATTGAAATGAGTGTTTTTCCTATCTAGGATTGCATTTTTGCAAATCTGTTTGAGTAAGAGAATTAGCCTTCCATGATTATATTTCACTGAGACAGTAATAATAATCCCTTTATTTAATTTGGTTTCAGGAGACCTTTGGCATTCTCTTTTTATTGAACAGAAGTAGCTAATAAAGATGGAAAGTATGTCTGAAATATAAGTGGACCTAAGTAATAGTACCTAGGTAGATGGGAAAACGGCAGGTCTGTTCATGTTGGGCTACAGATGTCTAATGTAGGCAGAACTGCCATGGATTAGCTTTTAAAGTTCTATTTGTATAATCCTGAACACTTTCAAAGACATTGTATTAATTGATCATGGTTTATCTAAATTAAAACCAGCATATCCAAGAATATCAGATTGTCCTCCTGTTTCCATTCAGCTACAATCAAAAGATTTAGTGGCACATCTTAATCGTAATCCATACTCACATTATTCATACTCACATTCTTTTATCTTTTTTTTTTTTTTTTTTTTTTTTTGTATTCTGACCTCTTTCTATCAAAGATTCTGAAAAAAATATCACTTGTTTCAATTTAGGCAAAAAAACATACAGAGAGATTTTTTAAGAAACAAGTGGAACTTCACAGGAGAAGTTCTGAACCATTGCCTGAAATATACTACATTGAAGGTATGATGCAAATGGTATGGGTTGATCGCTGCTATCCAGGGTATGGAATGAATCCTCTAATACATCCAGACTGTCCAGAGTGTTGTGGTAAGTGACAAATTCATTTATCGTACAAAGTATTAACTACTGTTACAATGGTTTTTGCTCTGACTGAACTTAGAACTTTGCTATTTAATTTTATAAAATTGTTAGGCCATACTGTTTTGGGCTGTGATCCTGTCAATTCTGTTAAGGTAACCAGTACTAGAACAGGTTAGTGCTTGGGTAGAACTCGTTGATCTAGATTTTAGGCCAGACCCACTATTTCTATGGACTGATTTAAATTAAAATCAATCAGAGTTCAGACCTCTAGATAGCAGTAGGTTTTTTTTTTAGAATTAGCATAGAAAATCTGTAATCTGACAAGGTATGTTTCAAGTGTTGTTTTACCATGAGACAAACAATTATTTTTGTTCTTGAATTTATAAAAGGGGGCATAATAATGCAATGCTTTCATCTAATTACAAACTTAAATGCTACATTCGAGATCTGAGTAAAGTAAAAATAATTTGATAAAATATCACTCTATAGCTTTGCAAAATAAAGTTAAATTTGTAAATATTTGTGATCCCTTTGGAAGAATAAAGAAAAAGGGGAGGAATGCATTCCAGTAATTTTATTTTTGTCAATCCTTATTTTAAAATGAGTGATACTGCCCTCCTTAGATGCTAAAGAGTTGATGAGTTGTTTAAAAGAGTGGCTTTGCCAGATTGCATTTCACCCAAGAGACGGTTGTGCATTTGATTTCCAAATACTGAGCTTGAAGTCTCAAGGGAACAATGGAAGACAAGACACATAGAGAATAATTCTGTAGTCAAGCTTTTGACAGAGATGATTCCTTACAGACCTAGAAATGGTGAGAAAAAACACTGGATTACATATTGAACGACAGTTTACAGAAGGGACTACGCTTTGGAAAGAAACAATAAGAATATGGAAGAAAACAGAGACAATTCCAAAATTGCAGGACATGGCGTAAATATTTCCATTTGTGATTGTTTTTTCCAATTTGTTGTCTTAATCAGAAGGAACTTACATTTTTCGGTCCACGTCTTCAAGCAAAAAGTGACAAATATCTGGAAGGGATATGTATGAATATACAATTTATTACATTTATTGTAATACAGAATATTGTTGCACATGATTTCAGGAAAAGTGACATTAAAGTCAAGTTTAGAAAAGCACGTCTTCTTTAGGATGATTGTATGGACTGCAGTTTTGTTTTGGACTTTCCCACAGAATATCGTACTCCATTCTAAAGTAATTTGTATTCCTTTTTTCTTCAAAACACAACTTTCATCCTAGCAGTGGTGGCTGTTTAACATGAGCTGTAAAAAATAACACTGTTTCCTTTGCTGCCGTGCACCTTTACTTCCTGCAGCAGACAGAAACACTACATAGCCCTACAGCAGTGTCAGCCCAAGAGGCTGATCCCTGTTCAGCTAGGATTGTAACAGGCGCCTCTTTGGCAGACAGAGGGTCAAGCTGTCTCACCAGAGGCACCAAAAAATCTGAAACTATCAGTCTTGGAACGGGACTGATTAGTGCTTCCCATAGTTGAGGATGTCATTCTGTCAGCATGCTCAAACATACACTTTTCCTTAATTGACCTCTTGGTAAAATTTATCTCCTTTCCCAGAATCCAAACCACCATATTATAGACAGTTAAACCAAAAGGGTCCTCTGCTTGCCATTGTATCTGAAGGCAAGATACGAGCTTCAGTTATTCCTGACAGATGTATCTGGCACAAATGTCAAAACATAACAAACATAAAAAACAAAATCAGAAGACTACACAGACTCCCAAAGAAATACAACTTAGTACTGCACATCCTCACTTTTGGAAAGGTTTTTTCTAAGGCACTTATGTCATTTCCCTTGCTGTAGTTTATACCTGTTACTTCTTGTTCTGTATCAGTAAATCTGGAAATGATACTATTACCTTTATCTTTGAAATAATTGCTGTGTCTCTCTGACCATTTTCTTTTTCTGATATTGTCTTCACTGAACTAAACCACCTCAAGTTCAGTGGTTTTGGTCGTGTTTGACAGGCCTCTGTTCAGCCTGATTACTGTCTGCTGTAGGTTCTCTGCAAGTGTTTTCAGTGCCTTAAACTTTACGCAGCAGTGCTTAGGAGACCATGCTAACATGGGAGAATTAATTGTCATTTGCTAAAATCCCTAGATTTGTTACTTAAATAGAAAATATTTCCCTTATATCTTTGTTAGTGGGGGAGCTATTTCCAAAACATGCACTTACTTACAGAAACAGTTTGACAAGTATTTCCATGGAAGTACAGCAGAGTTTAGCTTCTTGGGATATCCAGTTGTTTCCTATGTAGTTCCTGGAACCAGGTCTTGTAATCCAGTGAAAACATTTTTAGGGTCCATTTTAGAACTATTTGGGAGTTTTGGTCTCATTAGCTACTCTTGTTTTGTAGTTAGAAGATCAAGCTTTCAATCTAAATTAATTCATGAAAGGTTCATGCTCATTTGCCCTGATGGTGAGAATGCCCTTTAGGTTAAGTAGATTTTTTTGGTCTCCTATTTTATATTCAGAACAAGTCAACTACTTTCTATCTGCTTTTGTAAGTTTGCGTTCAGCAAACCTGTATCTCACATGCCCTGTTTTGCGTTTAATATTCTTGCACAGGGGTGGCTAGAATTTAACATGGTATTTCAGAAGAGCTCTTACCAGTGCCTTTTCATCGTCAGTGCTTTTCTTTTGGTCCTAAGAACCTCTGTCTCAAGTGACGTAACAATATGATGCTTCCCCCTTCCATTGAGCCCAGTTGTGCTCACAGTGCTCTTTAATCAAACAAATATACAGGCCTTTCTCATTCTTTTATTTCTCCTGCCTATTTAAATCTTGTCCTTATTCACAGCTTCTCCTAGTTTTGTTGTCAGCATAGTTCACTGGGACTTTTTCTGATAAGTCTTGTTAGTGGAAATATTTAGTAAAGGTCTGTCTAAGAGCAAACTCATGACTAATGCCTTTAGCAATTTTGTTCCAACTTTTATTTCCCTTTTAAGCATCATTCAGAGTCTTTAAAATTTCATTCTAATTGTCTTCTGTAGTTTATTACATTTGTATGTGCAGCCATATCAGGTGCTTTAAAATTAATTATGTGCTTATAGAACTACATCAAATTGTATTACTTTCTGCTTACCTGCATGTGTTTCAGTGTTCATTCATGAAATCTTTAAATAGTGTAGAAGTCTGATCAACTTTCCTGTGGTTTCTTGGATTCTTTTTTTCTTTTCTGAAAAATTTATAATACGTTTCTTACCAGTCAGAGGTTAGCACCAGTCACAGGGTATCACTGCAGATACATTGCAAACCTCAGATTATCATCTGTGTTACCATTTCATGGGCCAGTTCTATTTTAGAACATCTAAACAGATGCTACTCAGACTTTCTAATTTAAAGTACACTAAACCTTGAGTAGTGTGAGTGTTTCTAGTCTCCAGGTCTTCATAAGGATATGACAGAACATAAAAGGTTATGGAGTAGGCCCAAGAACATGGAGAAATAAAAAACCTTATGCATATCCTCTGCAGGATTCATAAACAAACCTACTCTATACTTTTTTTTAACTTTCAGTTAAAGCTGTTCTCTTTCCTCTACTGTGTTTAGAATACCTAGTTTCATGTAGTGTTCTAATAGCTCTGGTTCCTCCACATTGTTGTGCAGTGCTCTGTGAACTGCACATCAGTTATTTCACACTGCCATCACTAAATCTGTGCGCTAAGCATAACCTTTTCACTTTCTGCATCATCTACCAATCTAAATCTCCTGCATTAGAACATGCATTCATTTTCTTCCCCGTGCTTCAGTCTTATGTTCTTTTATATCATGCTATATTCTCATTTGTTTTCTCCACCTCTGCTTTTATATTTAAATGGCATTAAATATCGAGCTATTGTCTCACCTTCTACTCCCATTTTCTAGTCTAAATCTCTTTCTGAATTAGTCAATTAATCAGTTAACCTGATTAGTCACTGTGTGATACATCTATCTTTAAAGAATTTTTTTTGGCAGAAAACACTGGTGGTAGAACATACCAAAATTTGGCTCGTTAGGTACCAGAAAAGCCTCAGGCACAACCCTTTACTGAGTGATTTTATAGAGGCTGTGACTGAAAGACATGGAGTTACTGCTGATTAATATTTCCATTTAGTCTTCTGCTTCTGTAAAGCAGTCTTGAATAAACTGAATTGATGAAGTACAGCCATTTTAGAAATTGCTTCCTATGATTTTATCTTCTATATGAGATTTTTCTGCTTTCTAAATCTGGGTGTTTGGTGGGTTTTTTTGTTGTTTATGCTGATTTTTTTGGTTTTTTTTTTTTTTTTTTCTTTTAACCAGATGCAGCTGGGAGATCAATACAGTACAAAATGTCACAAATTTCTTAGGGCTTCTCTGGAGAGACAATTTGATATCATACTCTGTACTATTCTTATTATTTTGCAGGGCTTGATTTCTGTGCTATTTTTAGTAGAATAGATACTGAATAGTCAGTTCTAATTTGGTTTTCTTTAGTTCTTTCTCACAGTATGGTGATTATTTATATTATTGAATCATAGTAACTTGCAAGTTCAAAAGGAAATATGTTATTTAAGACAATCTTAAAATAGTCCTAAAAATCAGAAGAGTGCAAAATACTAGTTAGCTTACAGGATACAAGAATAAATTGAGATGTGTGCATTTCAGTTTGTGTGGTGTGAAGTGGCAAGTATATATATTAAAAAAATTATATATTTTTAGATGTATTTACATGTATTTAAAGATAGAATATTTTGCAAAGATGTTTGTACTTTCAAAGTAAAGGTATACCAATAGAAGTTTTCCATTAGTGAAAAGATTGAAACAAGTTTACCAGTTACAGAAACTTTCCAGCATCTGGCTAAATCCAGTACAGGTCCCTACTTAAGATTCCTTTCTCTTTTTCATGCTTTCTGCTAGACAGCATCAGATGATGCCTCTGAAAAATAAAGTTTTTATCCCATTGTAAGAGGAGCCTACCTTGCTCTGATTAAATAAACTGAAAATTCTGAAGGATTTACTAGAAGTGTGCCTATAATCTTCAATAAAAAGAGTAGAGTTATTCTTCTGATACACAAGGTGATTGATTTTCCAGACAGCAAGGTTAGAAAATGCCTTTAGTTACACGCATGTGTCAGGCTTTCTCTTTCCCATAAAGCCGTCTTGGCCTGCCTATACTAATTTATTAAAAAGGCAGAGTCTTGACATCAGCTGCAGGGGACTCCTCTCTTACACATCATAAGACTTCTAAAACCCTCTTCAGTCAATAGCAGTGGCAAAAAATGCTAGGCAAGCTAACAACAGCTACTAGGGATCAAGTGAATCCTGCCAGCCTCAGCAAACAAAGATAAACCAAACCAAATACTGAAAATCCTGGTGAAGGTTTGTGCAGGAGTGACTAAGAACTCGTCGTTAGGCCAGGGAAAACCAAATGACCTGCTGCTAAGCACCAACTCTGCAAAAGGAAGGAAGGTCTTAATTACCTTTGCATACTGAATATTAATGCTATTAATTAAAGGTCTATCCTAAAAAAGGCTACCATTTCCAGCTTATAAGTATGATTCAGTATAGTCATAACCAAATAGTTCAAATTCTGCTTTTTTTCTGCCAAGAGCGTAATGCTGAGTTAGTCTTCTGTGATGAAGTCGTTCTGCAGGTGACTGCACAGACTTCATTGAATGGCATAACATGATTCAACAGGAAAAAAAACGTTTACTTTAGAACACTTGCTCTGCATCATACACTGATTTCTGGTTTGATGTATTATTTTTGCACTACTTTTTAATAATTATCAGAGCTTAGCTATCAGCTTTATTTTGTTATTACTTATATAAGTAGCTACAGCACTTTATTTAAAACATTACTGGATATAGGCCATATTAAAATGTAATTGATGGACATATCCTCTGTAAATGGAGTGAAAAGTGATAGAGAGAAAAATAAGGTCTAATAGACAGATAATGTATGAAATACATACAATTTTTTCATCAACTAGCAGAATGCTGGAAAAACTGTTCTTTTTTCAAATAGATAACGATGCATTCTAAACATTTCAAATGTAAATATTTTTTATTACTATCACTTAAATTCCACATTTTTCCCTTGGTTTTTGGTTTTTTTTTGGTCCATAGTTGCATGCAGCCCAGGATCATGCAACCCTGGTAATGGAATTCACTGTCTTCTATGTGACAGCAGTTTGATATATGGAGCAACAAAGTTCTAAAGACTGAGGGATTTGCACTCTTGCAATAGCTCTTATGTATTTTCATGTGGTCATATTAATAAATATTTAAAAAATGTGTACAGTTTGTTTTGGTTACATCAATAGAACACACTAATTTTTAGAAAATAATGATTCAGCAGCATATTGGTAAACATGTTTTAGGTCCTATTACTTAGGACTCCTTCAATTTTAAGGTCTTTAGAGTAGCTGCTAGGTTAACACCAATAGAGACAACTATTTAAATCACAAGAAGAAAATACAAAAGTAGAGGTATTTTGTATAGTTTGTCTTTTGCTGATAGACCTCAGCTCCTCTCAGCATGGACTGGTGTAAGAAGTCTATATTGTAGTTTTCATCTACCTGTCCATTCAGTCATTGGTTAACAGGATTATAGCGAACAGCTCATGGTGTACATCCAGCACTGAAAGCTCATAACAATTGCAATGTAGCCTCCAATGGAAAAACATCCTAAAAACTTACTTTCAAGATGAATTATAATATCACTAATGACCAGTTGGTAACTTCTTCCCAAAGAATGTAAAATTCCACTTCGGTCAGTCATCTGTTCCACCTTTATAGATATACCACGTTGAGCATAACACTTTTGCTCTTACCTGAAGAAAACAAACAGTAACATAAAATACCATGGTACTCTTCATGACACTAATCTTCACTTTTGTAAGACTGTTGAGAATTACTAAGTAGTTGGCTCAATGCATTCCTTGTCATTGTCATTCATTAACAGCCTTATTTAAGTTGGTATTTAGTAACACAATCCTGTTTAAAATCGTGTTTGTATTTGCAGATCATACCCCATGCAAATGGCAGAATTTCTAATAAGTATCACATTTATACTCTTTTTTTCCCTTTAGGTCTTTTTCCTTCTAGTCCATGTATAAAAATGAGCTACATGTGAAGGCCATTTTTAGCTCTTTGTCCTATCTGGAAAATGGGGTTTGCAGGTGTTTGGTTTTTTTTTTTTTTAAGCACAAATAAGGACCACAGATTAATATATGTCTGTCTTTTGGAACTATACTCTGAAAAGAAGGAATAAAAAGAAATATCATGCTACATCTAAGAAGTAATTTTTCAATATGGTATATTAAATTAAGATACTATACTATAACCATTCCAGTAATACATTGTTTACATGACAGAGCCGGAAGCACCAAATATATTGTATTTTGATGTGAAGGGGACAAAAAAAGGAAAACAGTGCATTTGAAAGTAACTAGTAAGATTGTATGGTTTGCCTTTTTGGTTTGAATTAACTAAAGTAACTTTTATATAGAACATATGCAACTAAGGCATTTAAAAAAAAAGGAAAACAAGCATTATTAGGATTCTAGAGTGACACTGCTTATTGCTCAAACACTAGGAGAAACAGCATAACTAGCAGAATATATAAAATAGCTCCTTTTATCAAATGTTATTTGAAAATAAATAGCTGCAAACCAGCATGTTAAAAAGTGTTTAGGAGTTAAGAACTGAAACTCTATTTGTAATCCATAGAATGACTAAAGGCTACCTATTCCTTATTTTTGTGTGGTAATTAGAAATAAACAGACCACTGGGTTGTTAACATTAGGCTGAAGCACTGCACATCCATATGTTACCTTCATAATTTCCCACTCACAGTAACACTAAATTAGTTAGCAGTAGTTTGATGGCTAAAGAGAGAGCATGATATGCAGTATTGTCTTTCTGAAAATATAAACTGTTCTTAAAAGAAGAACAAAACACCATACCAAGTAATACCAGCACATGGAACTTCCTACAGTATGGATAGCAAATTAATTTGAGAATTACGCTTTGAAATGAATGCAGCTTTTAAGGCAATAGCAATACAGATTAAGCAGCATTTTGACATTTTTATACATTTACCCTCCTGCTGCACATCAGAAAGAGAACGGTCTGGTTGGCAGACCGTATTATCAATTCAAGTAATTTATAGAATTTTATCTATACTTTGAGGGAGAATAATAAAGCTGATGTAATTTTCACTGGGATACTATACACACTAGAATATTTACTTTCTTCTCCATGCATATGTTTATGAATTTTCGCAGAGTATAGAAACAATGTTTCTTGGTCCTTCCGATAGGTGACATTCAGTTTCAATTCATGAAGTTTGCACACCCTTTCAGGCCTACTGGAAAAAATAAAAGTAAGTGGGTTTACAGGTTTGTCTTTAATTCTGCCTACTATGTGCTGTTCAGCCAGGTCTCAGTCCACCGCACTGTCCACTGGTCTAACCCACACTGCCTCAGCTTACCTATGAGGATGTTGTGGGAGACAGTGTCCAAAGCCCTGCTGAAGTCAAGGTAGACAACATCCACTGCCTCTCCCCTCATCCAGCTGGACAGTCTCTCCATCGCAGAAGACTATTAGTTGGTCAAGCACAATTTCCCCTTGGCAAATCCATACTGGATACTCCTGATAGCCTTCTTTTCCTCCACATGCTTCGAGATGACCTCCAGGATGAGCTGTTCCATCACCTTTCCAGGGATGGAGCTGAGGCTGACCAGCCTGTAGTTTCCTGGGTCCTCCTTGCCCATTTTGAAGACTGGAGTGACACTGGCTTTCCTCCAGTCCTCAGGCACCTCTCCTGTCCTCCATGACCTTTCAAAGATGATGGAGAGTGGCTTGGCAATAACATCGGCCAGCTCCCTCAGCACGGCTCAGGGTTTCATCCCATTGTGGCTCATGGATTTGTGGGCGTCAGGTTTGCCTAAATGATCTATGACCCGATCCTCCTTGACCAAGTGAGAGTCTCCCTTTCCCCAGACTTCCTCTCTTGCCTCCAGGGTCTGGGATTCCTGAGGGTTGGCCTTGGTGGTAAAGACTGAAGCGGAGAAGGCATTCAGTAACCCTGCCTTCTCTGCGTCCTTCATCAATAGAATCTTTCTCTGTATCCCCAACATTGACAGATTGTGCTGAATATACAGTTTATATTCAACCAGACTAACTTGTTATTCCATTACTATAGTATGTATAGCCTTTTCAACAATAGATTTAATTATGCTGTACGTTTCTTAACAGCAATGATCTTTTTAAAAGCAGGAGACTGTTAAGTGTTACAGAAATAGCTTTACTAATAGCCCCAAATGAACCTAACATGGCCAATGTAACAAATATTTCTGGTAGGTTGAGAGTTGATTGTTCTTAAACATCAGCTTTTGTGCTGCTGAATATGTCAGTGGTTTCCTGTTACTCTTTAATTAATATTCCATATCATTATTTCCACGTAGCCTCAACAGGTAAACAATAAAAATGTTTGACTTCTCTGTAGCTGATATTTGATATACAAGTTTGGAGTTTTCCTGTATTTGTATAAAATGAATGAGGCACATATTATATATGAGCAATTTGAAAAGCATACTAGGTTATGTTTATTTTTTCTCTGCTATGAGAGTTGTTTAATATGACATTTCAGAAGACTGGAAATTTACCTTTTTAGTGTGATTGAGCATAAGTACTTTTTAAGAGGCAAGCGAATTCTGGGAAGGAGTGGCTGCCTTCTCAAAACTGAACAAGTTATAAACTTTTTGAAGTGGTAGTTTTATGAAAAAGCAATGCTAAATTTGAATACTTGGATAGCAAAAAAAAAAAAAATATCTGTGATATTCGGTTCAATGCTGTCTCTCCAGTTTGTGTTTTGTATTTAATGCAGCAGGAATACAGGGCAGAAGGTGTATTTCCGCAGACAGAAAACCCATGATGATACAGGCTGTGAAGAAAATTCATTGCCTGATAAGGGGAATAAATGGAGCGTTTAGCTGGATTGCATTAGATCCTTAAATAAAATGTGCCTTTCAAAGCCTCATATGTATTATGGAGCTATCATCGTCTAGATATTAAAGTTACCATCCAAAGTAACATGAAATACTTTACAATCACGATAGTATACTTTATATTACACCATATGAGAATCAATTGTTTTCCAAAGCAAAGGGACCTTTCATCCTATCTTTTTCTTTCTTATTTCTATTAAAGACTTTAATTCAATGTCATTTAAACCTGGCTTTCAGTGTTACAGCTTTGGAGATCATCTAGTGCAATACCTTGCTGAATGTAGGTTCAGCTGCAGCAGGCTGCTCTGGACTCTGTCCAGTTGTGTTGTGACCATTCTCAAGGACGGCGACTCCACGACATCTCTGGGCAACATCCTCCGGTATTCAATCACCTTTACAGTATTTTTTTGTTTTCCGTCTGCAACTAGAATTTCCTGTATTCCAATTTGTGCCCAAATACATTTCTCATTTGTTTTTCTTATATTCTTTGAAAATCTCCCTCTGAAATACCCAAATGACATTGTAGCTATGTTTTTCTTTTTTTTAAACATTCCTATTGTAACACACAGCTCCTCTGTCCCATACCTCATGTTTCTTCTTTTTCCCCTTTTCCCTTTTAAATCTCACATAAGTATTTAAATGAACACCAGCACTTGTATTTTTTGCGGTTTAAATGAGTCATACAAAGAATCCTATTGCACACTAACTATGCAATTTTATAATTACCTGAAACCATCTTGAGTATCATCTCTTCAGGCACCTTCTTACACAGGTTTAAAGCCAAATTAATGTATAGTGAACTCCTACAAAAACGGATGGGGCTAAACCAAGAATTAATTTGTCTTGATTTCAGCTGGGAAATAAGCAGAAGCAAGTGAAGTAGAAGCAGAAATCTCATATTCATGCCAATGCAGCTACATAAGAACATCTGAGAAGAATATTCATTATGCAAGCAACAGACCTTCAAATACAAAATTATTCATGAGCTGTTGGTGTGTCCAGAAATACAGCTTTTATAGGCACAACCCACCTGCAAAGCTGAGGAACTCCTCGTACACAGAATGCATAATACTGTCTGCACTGAAGCAAAAACTAGCTGAGTACCTAGGCTCCAGTAGGGAAGCCAATATTCTCTGGAGTTTGGTTCACTGGAAATTATGCAGATGGTTTTTCTCTTATTTTTTAAGGTTAAATATGAACAGGAGTATTACATGACCAAATCATAAAATTTAGATAAGTACATGTGTCCACCACAAGCCGTTCTGGTTTTTTTGCTTAGAGATGAATGGTTTCCAGCTGCATTCCATAGTAGCTAATTTTTAACTTTCCAACTTTTAGTTCCCACATTTTTATTTTCCGCTCCCATAAAGAGAAAGGAAGGTTTCTGTTTTAAGCCTCTACGTGAAGTGATGCTATGCAGCAGGCTGCAAATCTGGGCTCCCCAGCTGCACTGCCAAAGGCCCCCGCACTGCTTGGTACAGTCACCTGTTGGAGCTTGGCTCTCGGGGTCTGTTGGTGTGTCCGCCTGTGTGCCCGGCTTGCTGATGGTATCACCGTGTCTGGGGTGCGGCTGGGATGGGGTTGTTCTTTGTAGTATATGGTATGGGGTTCTGGTTTAGATCTGTGACCAAAACGATGCCGGTAACACACCGGTATTTCGGCTATTGCTGAACAGGGTGTGCACAGTGTCAAGGTCTTCTCTGTTACTCACTCCCAGCGAGTAGGGTTGGGGTGCACGAGAGCTTGGGAGCAGATACAACCAGGCAGGTGACCTGAACTAACCAAAGGGATATTCCACGCCATATAGCGTCCTGCTCAGCAGTAAAATGGAGAGGAGCGAGGTTTAGGTAAGGTTAGCTACTTTTTGCTTAGGAACTGGCTGCCCACCAGTCTGCCCATGGGAGGTAGTGAGGGATTGCCATTGCATCACTTCTTTTGTATTGTTTTTGATTTTTTCTTCCACTTCTCTGCTTATTAAATTATTTTCATCTTGACTCATGAATTTTCTTGCTTTTCCTCTTCCTTTCTTTTCCCTTATCCCACTTGGGGTGCGCAGGGGGGGAGTAAGTGAGCGGCTGCGTGGTGCTTAGCTCCTACCAGGGTTAACCCACAAGACACTGCATGCCAACTGTGCTTCCACAGTTCGGTGGGGCTGGTGAGATCTGCCCAAGAAGACTCACTCAGCCCATCTCCCCATCTCAGGAACCGCCAAAGAGCTCTCGTGGTAACGCTACAGGCCAAAGCTGGATGTGGCCAGTGATCTTAGTATAAAGAAGGTCCAAAGCTCATTATGACTTCTACCTCACTAAATTTAAAAAAAAAAAAAAAAATCTTAGAAGACTTGAAGTTTATTTCTCAAAAAGAAAGACAATTACATTTCAAAATACAATCTTGTTAAGAAACCACCCACAGAAATGGGTGTGGAGATGAATTTGCCCAGGAAATTCCATATGAAATGGGGAAGGACCAAACTATTACTACAGTAAAGTTGACATTATACGTTGGTGCCAGGATTGAAAGATGGAAAAATATTCTGGAAATAATATGCAATAGAAAATATTTATAAAATTATCTTTTAACTTTGTACTCACTACTTCAATAAAGACAGACCTTCCCTAAAGAACAGAAATTCAAGCCCTGAGAAACTGTATAAGGTTTAGCAAGATCCTTCAGTGAAAGAGAAGCAAAAGGTGACTAGTCTGAGGTGAGATTTCAAAAATTGTAAATGTTATGGCCATACACAGAAAGACACAAATTCTGAGTCTCGTGATTTCACTGAAAGCATGTGTGTTAAAGGGACACCAAGCAGCCTGTTTGGAAAGGCAATCCCACACAGACCTACGAGTCCACCTTCTCTGCTCTTACTCATGTTGTACTGCTGCTTCCTACGTGGTTGCTTCCACTCACTGAGGAGATGTGCGTGGAAGACTGTTGGCACTTTCTCAGAGCTGTGAAGATACTTCATTTCAGTAAGCAGAAGCCTACACAGCCATCAAGCATGGATCCTACTGATTTAGGAGCTAGCTTTCTGTCATATGACTACTGAATCTTATGAAATGGATAGGTATACTCAAAATAATACAACTTTTAGCCAAATCATACCTCCCAAATAAGCAGTGTCTCACTGGGTTAATGAAAGGTATACAATGAATGAAATATTATTTTAATAAAATGGTCTAGGTACAAATGAGATGTGAAACACTCCTTCCCATCTTCCAAGAAAAAAATAATAATATCTGTACTCTGTGTCATCCTCCATTGCCACCAGTAGACTGAGTGGCAACCCAGTTATAATATTTATTGTATCCCTGCTAGGAAGCCCAGCTACTGGAGGACAGTATTTCCAGTACAATGTTTACATATCTGCACATCCACTTCAGGGAAAGTTATTATTTACCTGATTTTTGTCTGCTTTAAACCTATTTAAATCCATTAATCTGTCTTCCCCAATCCCATTCTTCTTGTGACTAGACTAATACCATGCATGAATTCGCCACAGGACTGTCTGTGCAAGAGACGGTTCCTTGGTTTCTGATTCTGTCACTCCTCTTCCTCTCCCATACCATCACTGGGGAAAATAACATCCAGTGATAGACATGCTCAAAATACAGATGTGAGGTGGTAACTGGAATCCACTGAAGTCACTGGCAAAGTTCCATGGTCTTCAGAAGTACCAGAAAATCATCCTTTGGATGGATGCAAGCCTGGTAACCAGGCTACACCATGGGAGGAGGAGCAAAGAGTAGTCTTGTTTTAGATACCAATTAATTGTGTTCCTTCTAGCAAAAGCTTAAAGATAAGCCCATGTTTAAGTGTTTTTTTAAGCCATTGCCTTAACATAAGCAGACATAATGCAGGAGCTGGTGATAAACTAAACTAAACCCAAAATGAATCTAAGCAGATTGTTGGTGGCTGAAGCAGGGAGATGTGATTCAGCTCACATCTAGTCAGGGCCAGCTTCTGTGCTAGAAATCCCGATGGATCCAAAGACCTGGTTCTAAACCTTTCTCCTCAACACAGAGTGTCACAGACCCCTTACAGACTGCCAGAAAGTACCAAAAAATTGAACGAGCCCCAGCAAGGTGGCAATAGCAGGGCACAGAGAATGGCACAGCTACTAACCAGCTCTCCCACCCACAGATTAACAACATGAGGCACATAAGTGGAGGCTTGTTTGGCTGCTCTATCCCTTCCAAGCTGCACTTCGCATCCATTATACATCACATTAATGATGCTGTGTGGTTTCTTACCATCATTTCCACTGGCTGGGCAAAGTTATAGTGTTTACATCACGAAGGAATTTGTCCTGCTGAAATGTGTTATGTCTGATCCACATATTAGAGACTGATTTTGTCCGACTGAATTTTTATAACACCAGCTATGAGAGATCAGTTTCGTATTTCCCACTGCTCCAAGTTATCTTGGCTGTGGACCAGTAGATATGCACCAGTGGAGCTAAGAAAGGAGCTGACCCACCTCTACATTACAGCAATATTCATAAATGAGTGCATGTTCTCTGAAAGCATATTCTGCTCCATTTTTTTTCAAAAGCAAGAACGTCAAAGTTTTGTCATATTCTGGCTCTTTCCTGCCCCACTACACTGAAAATAAGCACACACCCCCTCCCCCCAACAAAAAAAACCCCAAGAAAACCCTCATATGATGAAACTAGAACAGAAATATAATGTTTAAGTCATGGCGCAAGTATTCAACAGGACAGGCAATGATACAGTACTTTAATCTGTATTGTCTATATAAAACATTTATTTTTAAGCTCTATAATGGTATTATAGAAATACATAGAATATTTTATAGAGTGTATTTTAGTGTACTCACTGTGAAAATAACACATTTATTAAGACAGGTATTCTTATGTCCAAATGTTTTAAATATATGTACTTCTTTGCCTTGCAGTATTATGTTACTTTGAAAAACAAAATACCAGTATTTTATTCTTTGCTCCTCACCAGAATTTTCTTATTCAGATTTCCCTGGGTCATCTAGGGTGCTCACTGCTGTGAGATATTTTATAAAAACCACGAAAAGTACTTAGGTTTGTAGATTTCCTATATTTGTTTGCATTCATGTCTAGTGCACATAGCTTGCCGTTCAATTCTCCAAGTGCCTTCTTCGTAAGTACAGTGACATATAGTGCATTCATCAGTTTTCACCTCCCGGCCTGCTGGAATGACAATGGTTTCTGCAAAGCAGTTCGGGCCTAAAAAAAGGAAAGAGTTTATTATATGATACCCATAGCACACTGTAATCCAGCATAGTTCAGTTTTAGTCTTGAGCACAGAAAATCTAACACACAGTGAGCAACGCTGGGCAACATTTAACAAATGTGAGCATCACGCACAAGGCATAAAAGTAGCAAAGAGAGCAAGGACCCTGCCCTGCGATGTGGCTGGGTGTCTTCACTGCAGACTGTCCTGCCCTCTACAAGGGAAGGTGCAATAAAGCCTTTCTGTGAAACATGCAACTGTGACAGAGACCTCGGCGCAAACTGGCGATGCAGATGAATACAGGTTTAAGCTAGAGAAAATGCCACATATTCAGAATCAACAGTGTTACTGCAGGCTACTAGAGAGCTGATTTATAAATGTTACATTTTTCCATTGGAATCAAGCATCGTATTTAGTCTAGTAATCAAAGTATCAGATTAGTTTATTTTCCACTTCATGAGAAAATAGTCCTTTTCCAGTAGGATGGAATATCTCCAGTCTCTTCTGGATGAAGATGCTTTTCATGAATAAAATTAAATATTCTCTTTTATGCAACTCAGAAAGTCTACAAACATCCCTTTGCAAAGTACACCGAAATAACTTTATTTCTGAGGATGCGGCAGGAGAACAACCCACCAGCACAATGCTCACAAGACAAATCTGGTTCTTTCAAAAGGTGACAACCTCTCATCTCTCTGCCACAGAAGGCTGAGTGCTGTAATATCTGTGGTTCTGTTAAAAAAAAGTCTATTTCTGTGCTGGAAATCCACATGCACTTATAAAGCAGCACTAAACCCTACCGATCATTTATCGATACGCTGTCATGTCCTCAGGGGAACTTGGCCCTTCCGTTCACTAAGCACACAAACAGCTGCTCAGGCAGAGCCTGGACATTCAACGGCCCATTGATGTTGGTGCCACGATCCATCAGGGCAGGATGTGCAGTAGGGGCCAGCATATATTGATATGATACAGCTGAAACTCTAAAGAATACAGGTGTGCAAAATGCGTATTGACTGCCAGCCTGTTTGCCATACAAGTAAATAAACCACAGCTGAGGCTCAGTGTTCCATTGCCAGGGATCTACTCTAAGACCTAAGCCTAGCAGTATGGCCGCTTCTTCTAAAGAAATGCATTTTTTAAAGTGCTTCCTCTGAAAAAAACAAAGGTAGGTGCATGCTACACATTTTGAAGCACAAACCAAATAGTTCCCAAATCAATTTTAAGAGTTATCTCTCTGGATCAGGTTATGTGTTTCTGTACGGACACAGCAGCCTGAGACAATTCCGAAGAAAGATGCCAAACTGCCAATAACGAAGGCCTTTTCTCACTGAAGAGCTACTCTCTAAAAGAGACCTGCAAGACTTGCAGAAATGTCCTTCACCATGTCGTGCCCATTAATTCTCTATTTAAGCCAGTATTTTGTTTTAGGACTGACTGCTGACAAGTATCTCTAACATGTGGCTTCTTCCATAGTTTTAGGTGGCTTCTTGCCCATTCGAGGCTTTGGATACATAATGGATAGCAAAATAGGGCACACCTCATGTAAAACTACCTGCTTTGCTAACCTACCGTTACTGTGCTACTTTTGTGTTTGCATCCCCCTCAGTCTGTCCACGCAAAGTAACACTGGGCTGGAGAACACAGGAAGGAGGACTTTGGGGTGGGAGCCACGCTCCTGGATCCCACCGCACGCTGGGAGGTGCCCTGCCTTTCAGCTGAGATAAAGCAGTGTTGTTAACTAAGCTGTCCGTGCTGGAACTTTAAAAGATTTCAACTCTAATCTACATAATTCCGTTTCAGTTAAATACAGTATTCTTCTTGCACCTAATAAACTTTCATCCCAAGATGAGTTCACCCACACATTAGGTAAAGATAACGGAATATTTTGCATGTTGGCCTGTAACAGGCCTGTGATTTACAAAGCTGTATGATACGAAGAGTTAAAATATTAAAAGCGGAATCTACTTTCCATGGAGAATTTCTATGAAACCTAAAAGACCACTTGAAATTTAAACACTATGTAATAGGCACAAGAGGAACAAAAGTGATGTCAATCCCCTGTGCAGGTTTTATTTCGTTCTGGGAAAGTGAATGTTGCAGGCTATAGTTGGTTACAGAAACCAACCAGAGTGTGAAGCAAAAACAGTGCAACACACATAATACAATTCACTAGGATTCAGAATGTAAATGCCTCCATTCACAATTAGCAGCATCTTAAAGCCATGTGTGACAAGTCCTTCTTACATCAGAAAGTTATTAAATGTAAATATACAAGTTTGCCCTCAATTCTTAAAACTATTTAATATGGGGGGAAGTCATTGCTTTGGTAAATACAGGAAGAGCAATAACCATCTACTTGAGAAAAGAACCCTACAAAAATAAATGACAGCAACGCATATTCTTTTAGTATCATGCAACTTTTCAACGGAAAATTGCCTATTTTCTGGTTCTGCATTTGCACCCATCATTACTGTAACTGCAAATCTTATATAGTACTTAGACTGGCAATAGCCAACTGGCATCCCCGCTTCATCTTTTTCTTTGCAATATCGTGTGCACGCAATATTGTGGTTAATGTTACAGAAAAGGTCATCAATGAAAAGGCTGAACTGACTGTATTACTGCAACACCATGCAAATAAATGTCAGTACAATATAGTGTCCAAACATGGGAAAGTAATTCCACAGCACTCCTTTTAACATTTCTCCAAACCCTCAGACTTCTAGGGAAAAGAAAGCCCTGAGCTTCACCCCAAACCTCACTCAAATTTGATGCTGTTTGAGCTAGCACTGAATACGTGGCTCCCTTCCCATCAAGCAGGTGACGCTCATCCCTTTCCTTTTCCTCTGAGGAGCAGCCACAGAAACAAGACTTGCATGGCTGGACCGGCCGGAGGTGACCAGCCTGCGGTGATGGGGGACAGGTGAGGTGGCAGCAGTGGGACCCTTGGTGCAGGGCTGCCCCAGCTGCCCCTGTGCCTCCAGCAGCCCTTCCCTCATCCCTGCCACTCGGATGGATGTTGCTGATGAAGCAACCAACAATCCGATTCTCTGTCTGCCTAGAAGGACAGTAGGGAAGCCAAGGAATCAAATATTTTAAGCAGAGAGTGGGGCAAGGAGGCAGAGCAGGCACACAAGGGCTGGTCTGAGACTCGAGTGCCATTTCCTCACTCTCCCTTAGCAGTGGGAGGAAGAAGCACATGCCTGCTCCACATGCCCAGCAGTTAAGATGCTCTGAAGGCACGGCATTTGCTGACACTACTGCTTTACTTAAAACTGGACACTTTATATTGATGTAGCAAGACTTTCAGATCCCCATCACAAAGGGTGAGCCATTTCTTGATTTTTTTAAAAAGTTTGCAAAAATACCTGACTTAGCACATGAAAAATATTTCCCAGTAAATCAGGGCTGTTCCAACTCCAAAGCTGTGGTGGGCTTTCTGACTAGGTGTTGCTGTTGCAGGAGCAGTGAATCTCTCCTCCTCAGTCTACAAAGCAGGCTGCATGCTTTCTGAGCTCCTGCTTACTAACACCACTACTCCGCCCAGTACTCCTTCAGTGCAGCAGTGGTTGTTTGATCTATAGTATAAACCTCCTGGGCCCGATCCCCAACTGCATACACTTACAGAGGTCTAACGAAGTCAGTGGTGCTGCATATCGTCACAGTAGATGAAGATCTTGCCATATCACTCTTAAATCTGGCAGAAAATTCAGTATGAAGTATTGTATGAATTCCAAGTGCAGCTTGAAATCTACCATGGCATCATTTATTTTCCTAAAGTATATACTGGCGCTGCCAGACTCCACTTGAGCCATACCACACTGGTATCAGCAGAGATTTCTTTCCTAGGGCCAAGCCACAGTTGCTGCCGTCTCAGTGATGTCTCAAAGCAGCAAGTTCAGTGCAAATCCTCAGTTCTCACGCTGAGCACCAGATTGGCATGCAGCTCTCAGCTTCCCTGAAACCACACCAGTGAATCCTAGCTTCCAAAAGCAACAGTTATACTGGAATCTAAGGAACTAGGTAGGCATATTAGGTGGTTAATTCATGGAGAGTTTATAATGGGATTCTTGCCTCTTAAATGCTTAAAAACTAAAGTTTAAAAATAACAGTGGGGTAAATTTAGCTATTGTAATTTTTTTCAAAGTCCTTACCCTGGTCCTGTGAAAAGCTTCCAATGACTTATAAGTTATGCTTCAGTCTTGACAAATGTAACAATCTAATTAAAATGCAAATTTTGTTATCTCAGAAGAAAATAGCCAATACCAATTATCAGCAGAGAATGCCCAAGCCACTCACCTACAGAAGCAACAGCACCTGTAACCTTGACAACCTTGCAAGAGACTCTCTGAAGCTTCTCCTCCTCCTTCTCTTCCGCAAAACCACAGCTTTATGCTACAGAGTTGTGTCTATTTCCTCTGCAGCCTGCCCTTGCTTTTGCAGGGTCACGAGTCCCAATCAGTTAAAAAATATAAGATATAGCAATTTGGTAAATCGTGTTTTAATCAACTGTTTTCATCATGTATTACATCAAATTATGGACAAAGAAATCTGTTCAACTGCAAGTTAATGTGTTTGCCTGGAGATTAAGTCACAGCAAATTTTCACCAATTAGAACTACAGTGACAACCTCTGTAATTTAACACTTTGATGTAAGCCTGCCTTGGGCTCTGGTTTGTACTCAACTCCCCAGTCACTGCCCTTTTAAGAGCTCCTTGCAGGAGGCAAACAGGTGACTAACTTCCAAGCTACCTGACAGCAGTCCCATCTACCCTGACAGTTTTATAGCATTCATCATTGTGCTATTACCGCACTTTGCAAATAACATGAACTCAACGTTTAGCTTAGCCCCAATTTTTTTTATTTATTTTTTTTATCAAATTTCACAGAGAGATTTCCAACAGTTACAACATGAAAAAACAGATCCTACACTTTGTCCTGGAAGTCTTCAGAACCATGACATTATAAGAAATGGCTGTGTTGGGTGAGATCAGAAGTCTACCCTCACCCGTGGCAGCCAAAAGGAGATACATGGGGAAGTGTATGGGGACAGAGCAATCACACGTACCCAGCTTCCAGCACTTTCTGACTCACAGACTTTGTAAATGGCTCCTGTGTGCTGAGTTAATGGAGTTAAGGGACAGACTTAATAAATTTCTTTGTGATTAACCTCTCCAACATCCTGCTGAACCCATATAAACATCACTTGGTGGCAAGGAGGTCCACAGCTCTTGTGCACAGGGTAGAACCGTAGAACCGTTTTCTGTTGCTCTCTGATGCTTTGCACCTGCTACCTAAACTTGGTATTCCCAAATCCTCATAGTGGAAGAGGCAGGAACAACCACCCCACTTTGCCATGCCATTCATGAGGTTATAGACCTGTGTCATGCTTCCCTCCCATCACCAGTCCCCCACTGTTCCTGCTGACCTCCCCAGACCTCTCCCAGTTCTGCCACCTCCTTTTTGGGCTGTGAGGACCAAACCTGTGCACCACAGGGCAAGTTGTAGAAACACCATGGACCTGTACAGTAGCACAGTGATGTTCCCTGATTTGATTCCCAGTTCCCTCCTACTTCTTAACATTTGCCTTTCAGTTGTGACCACTGATGAAAAAGTTGAGCTGACATTTTCAGGACAGTAAGAATTTTATACCAGATAGGAATCTTACAGAAACAAATGTTTCGTTACACTCAAGTCAAATCTGCTGCTGCCTTTTTGCATTACAGAGAAGTTCCACTTTCCAGCAATGCTACTTGACAGTCTTCCGCGTCCAGCAAGAATGCTCCTGTTGTTCAGTAATTTCAGGAACATGCTAAGGAAAGCGAACCCTTCTCTCCCCCCCTTTCAGATCTTTCTTCTTTCTGATGTTTCGAGAGTTCCTCCAGGATCTATTGCAGATGCCAGAGAGACTAATGAAACACCGAGCTTGAAGAAACGTAGAGAAGCTCCCTGCCTGCATTTCAAGCTGACTGCCACTGCAGATGACCTGGGATGCCACAGCGCAAAACCAAGGACTCTTCCGCACCCCAGCTGGAAATTACACCGGGGAGCTAGGACAGCCAAGGACCAAACCATGGATAAAGGGTGGCTGTGCCTGCCTCCCAGTGCACTGAGACACAAAGTGCCTCATGCACCTGCTGAGATATTTGAAATGGGTTTCGAAATGTGCTAACGTAGCGTGGCGAGACAAAATAAGGCTGCTCTGCCACATAGCACCGCAGCGGCAAGATTTTTTAGATGCAGGCATTACTTCCCTCATCCCTCTCAAATCTAATCACTTCCTCCAGAGATGGTATCAGTACCTACTTTGTGCCCTTCCAATCTCTAATCTCTTCTAAAGGGTCTGTATCTCCCTGACTTGATTTTGTTTCCTCTCTCATGTGGATATATATAAAATATGTCTGTCTCCTGTGAAACATCATCTTGGAAGATAAAGCACAAAAAGCAGCTGGCGAAAGTAGCCTGTGACTAGGATTACAGCAGGCTCTCATTCTCTCAGAAAAATAAGTTCATCACCCCTGCTGCTGTGACAATTCTGACTGCTCCCAATCCAGTGCAACCTTTTACTCGCCTCAGTACCTGTGGACGCTACTGAACCAAGTCCAAAAGGGAGTTTTCAATTACAGAAGAAGGATTCAGGTACACACGATTTTAAGAGCAGTTTGGGACACTGAAGAACCATGTACTATTTCTGTAGTTTATCAGTGCCTTAAGATACTGGCAGCCAGAGAACCATGGCAAATATCCTAACGGACTTCCAGTAAATGCGTGTATATATATGATGGAGAAGAAAAATAAAGGTATCCATCCATTTTGTGATTTTACCTAGCTGCTATAGGAAGTAACAAAAAGGCAGTGCGTGCAATGTGCTACTTTTCATGAAAGCAGCATTTGTTCATGCTAGATAGAGCTTCGGTACTTTTAAGATTAATAAAACCCCTCCCTCTGTTAGGATCATGTTTTGTTAGATGCACAGGGAACTGACAGATTGGAAGAAAATCTGCCAAGGGCAAAACAATTAAAAATAACATTTTGCCATCTAATTTAGAAGGATGGCTATAGCAACATCTGCTGTGAGTGGACAGACAGAAGAAAGCTCAGTGAAGTTCTTCTATAACTAAATGGGGTGATCATGTCCTCAATGGCACTGCTGTGACAAAGTGTAATCAAAGCTCCAGCGCTTGTGTGCCCATGTGTGCACACGTGTGTGTGCAGGTGCTTCAATCTGGAAGATAAAACAAGCTATAATCTTACTTAAGAGCTGGGTTTTAATATTCTTCTTATGAGACTCACAAGCCCTATTTATGATTAAGTTCTGTTGGTTTACTTTTTCATTTATCATCTGTGACAGCACTATCGATTAACGTTTTGTTACAGCCTCAGTCCTAGAAACTGGAGGAGTGTCCAAAAATCCCACTGAACACAAAACAAAGCCACTACAGCCGACTGATCCTTTCCACCACGGCTTCTTCCCAACTCTAATTCCCTATTGTCTTGCACTTTGCGGTGACATTAGCATCCCTGGAACAACAATGCCAAATACTACCGAAACCAGGGCTGCACAGACAAATTGCTTGCAAGAAGGGAACAGTCCATAAACCCGCCACCGCTGCTGTCGCCTTAGACTTTCACATGTATTCAGAGAGCAGAATTTCAGATATCTGCTTTTTGTGTACCAGACAAAAAGAAGCAAAGGAACATCTAACACTACACAATCCAATACCGCATGAGCCAAACAGAAAGCCTCAGAGCATAAAAGGGCCCAATTAAATAGGAGGCTTGAGTGCCATGAAAACAAACCACATCAAACAACTTCCTCTATCAGAGAAAATATAGCAAGACTTGAATACTCAAAATGATTTTTTAAAGTCCTACGACTTGTAAAGGCATAGTGTGTTCCACCCAGAAACAGCACCAATAAGGCACGAGCTGAGCACTGTGTGTATCTTACAGAAAATTATATAAACACTTAGAAGCCAGCAAGCTGTGCATCAACTTGACGCTCAGCTTTTTTACAGCTCAATTGCCACCCACATGATCAGGAAATGAGAGACACCGGGCTTGAATGCATCGGGAAAACTCACATCAGATGCCTCAGACAACAGAAACACTCGGGGACTGGTGCCACTCACCTGCAGCCCAGCTCACTTCTGGCCCTGCCTGCTGGGACAAGGTTGTCACCAATGTTACATGCACAGAAAGCCGCCTGCCTGTGCTCCCCACAGCTCTCGGCTCCCCACTGCGCCAGCCGGGCTAGGTGGTGAACCAGCCTGAGCTAAAGCCAGCCTGGGAGAGAGGAGAGTGGTTTTGGTCTGGGTCATGCCCGGCAGTGCAGCATCCTGCACAGGTGCTCGTGGTGGAGCCCTGCAGCTGCGTGGGTGTGGGGATATGCAGCAAAAGCATTGGCTACTTGCTTGGAAACTATTTCTGAAGCTCAGAGGGTGGTCAAGTCTAAGAAAACAAGCTAATGTACCACTAAATTTTTCCTTGGCTACAGAAACTGCAGAAGCATGGCCAGGCACCGCAGGGACAGAGGGACTGACCGTGGTGGTGGGATGTTGTGTGGGCTGCAGTGGGGTGAGCTGCTGCCTGCCCCAGAACTTGTAGCATGGGGGCTTAAAAGCTCTGCTGCTGAGGTTAACAGGGCTAATCCTCCCCTTTCTTAAGCTGTTTATTCAACCCAGTGACCCTGCTGAGCTCAGCAGGGTTACTGAGGGCCTGATGAAAGACCTGTTCAGCACTAAGACATCTTCTTTGCGCTGGGAAAACATCAGCTTACTGTTCAGACTAAGCAAGCCATGTGAAATGCCTTTGTTGAAAGAACCTCAACAAGTTATCCCAAAAACTATTATGCAAATTTAAATAGACTCCACTCTTCCAAAAGCATGCGCTACAGGCCAGTAATTTAATGCATCAGAGACCTGCTGCAAACACTGGAACTAAAAGCACATTTTAATTAGTCAAAACACTGCAGCACTGGTGGGCTGTAGCATCTATCAGGCAGGTTAGTTAGGTTCCTGAGAAACAGCATAAAATACTGTACTGAGTACAGGAACTCAGGCAGTAATGCACAGGATTGTATGTGTCCTGAAACACATACTAAATGCAGGATGCTAATGAAGGAAGAGATTTTGGGAATTATTATGGAAAAATCCCTAAAGACTCCAACTAAATTGAAAGCTAAAGTAGCACCGAAGTACAGTATAATGCTGCTTTGGCAGTGAAATGAAATCTAAATCAGTGTATTTTTCCAGTCACTATGGAACACTAGGTAGCAAGAAAACAGTACGCAAGGATGGCCAGTGGCTACCTACCGCTACAATAAATTATTCAATCAAACCAACAAAACAGTATCATTTAATCATCAGCTGTTTTTTTCAACCCATTTTAGAATAAATACATGGAGTACTGCTGAATCAGGGTTTACCTTTCATACTAATAACAATTTATATCAAAATACTGAATTTATTATAATTCAATCCCAGAAAGACTGTCACAGCAGACAGTGACAACACTCCCAATTAAATAATCCCATTGTAAAATTAGGTCTTTTATAAGGGCTTGGTTTGGCTTTTTTGTTGTTATTTTGGGTTTTGTCATCGTAACTGTTGCTTTGGGGTTTTTTTGTTTTAGTTAGGAGCTTAGGGGCTTGCCTACACAGACAGGTTTCTAGCCCCTCATCCAAATTCATTACAGTTGGTTTCCTCTAGTTACAGTTGTACAGATGTACTAATACATCTCTCTCTCTACATAACCTGCTGCTGAAGTGACACACACTAACCTAGAAAAAGTCATCATCGCCGAAGGAGCATCAGTTTGGGGTCTCAGACGCCTGTGTAATCCCCTCATACAGACAAGCTGTGAGCAGCGTTGTTAGCTGCAGAAAAGGGAAACAGAAGTTGAGACTCATATAGGGAATGAAGTTTATGCAATAACAGAAATAAGTGGTCCGTGACATCTGAACTGCTCAGTTTCATATCCAGCGACTTTGGTTCTGTGTCAGTTTCTGCATCGCATCTGCAACATTGTGCTCATTTTATCTTTTCGAGTTACATGACAGAAGGGAAGAACTCAGCCAAGACCCATCCCAATGCAACTGTTATTTAAAACATTAAAAAACCATATCCACAACAGACTTTAACATATGCTGAAGACTGACCACCTTCTCTCCTCCTTCTACCTTTCTTATTTAGAATGTTTCCAAAAATCTACCTCCTAAAAATAAATAATACCCTGTGCTTTTTATTACAGGGATAGAAGTGGCAGGGAGCTATGCTGAAAAATTAATTGTAATTGTTGGCATGTCATACATCACTTTAAAATACAATGAATTCTAATAACACCCTTTGCCATGATAAAAAGCCGTACTTATAAAATGTAGTGTATGGTGTAGTGCATGGGAATCAGAACAGAAACGAAAGAACTTGTTTAGGCACCAGTCCTAATAAATGACTACTATTTTTAGGTGTGAAAATCTACCAAATACACCATTGTAAGCCCTGGTTGTTTTAACATGATACTAGTATTATGTGAATATACCTGTAAAGAACAGAGATGTTAAGTTTTCCTAAGAAAAAATTCTGTGTCAACTTTAAGATGCACCTAAGTTACTGCACAACTGAGAAAAATCACAGTATTTTTATGAGCAAAAGAAAGGTTATGCTTTGCCCTCCATGCTGCTGAATCAATAATTCCACCTTTTCTTCACTTTTAATGATTTTCCCCTGGTGGTTATGAAACACAGCACTGGATGGCTTGCTTTGGAAAGACTGTATTTTGTACCCTTTCAGAAAACCAAAAAGAGAACAGGCTGTGAGAGCACGCCCTTCCTGCCCCTGGTACCCTGAGCAGTTCTGCTCCCACAGCCGGCCAGGATGAGACCTGGGGAAAGTCTGGCAGTGGTCCCTACTCCAGCACACTCCCCCCAGACAGCCGCAGTGCTGGGGATAAGCAGGTGGCACCCAACATTGCCACCTAAAAATGAGCGATCTGGTCCAAGTCAGCCATCTGCAGCCCCTGTGTACGGAGGGAAAGGTGGAGGCACTTCCAGGGGGCAAGCCATCGCACCTCCTTCAGACAGGGGCTGCCACAACGGTTCACGAACACGGTCTACAGGTTGTCCCCTTTACCAGCATGCAGATGCCTTCCTCGTGTTTCAGCCCAATTTCTGACGCGGGCTCTTATCACTTCCTTACCTTGTCAGGGTCTTGCACAGAACGAAGACTGAGAGGCTACAATAGCATAGCAATTTGGACCATAGAAATACTCAGGATAGGAAGGGGTGCACCAAATAATAGTTATTATTCTGTTGATCAGAAACTGTCAACAAGTCAGAGCTGCACATACATGTATGCTTGAGAAGACCTCACACAATTTAGGACCATGCCTAAAGACAGCTGTTAGAAAAGCAGCCAGGTACTAAGTAAATCTAAATACATTAAGTTGCAACACTGATATCCATCACTATCAGAAGTTAATTCCCTCTCATTTCTATTTGCATCACCCTTACACAACTCATGAATCAACAGCTGGCTAACAGAGACAGTCAGGAAGAGTGGGAAACCAGAAGTCAGAAGGGTGAGTCGTTGCAAAGGCAAAAGAGTAGGGAGCCACTGGTGTTGGAAGAAACCAAAGCAGCGGGATTGCAAGCAGGAAGGAAAAAGGCAGGAAAGCAGGCACGGTGACTGGCAAAATGATTTTATGGGATCATCTCTTTATGGAAATGGAAAGACAGGTGATACGAAGTGAGAGACATGAATTATGAAAAATACAGGAACTGGTTTTGTTAAATGCAAAGATTGCCTCTGTGAGTTATACAAATCCTTTCATCTCAGAGAAGTGCAGCAGCACAGAAATTGCATGTCACTCACAAGGGCAGGCATAAAAGGATATGCACTGCCCAAAAGAAATTTTCCTCACAATATTGCTCAACTTAACTTCCGGTGTCTGAATCCAGCACTTACTTTCCCAAGTGCTGCAAACGTAAGGCCACAATTTGATAATGCAGTGCTCTTCTCCTGTGAAGTTATTAGTGCACAGTCCTTCTTTCCCTTACACGGGCATGTGAAATTGGGAAGAGCACAGGAAAGGAGTCAATGCCCTCAGAGCAGCCAGATTTGTTATGTACATGGATGTATGTCAGCTGGGTCAGAGTCTAGTGGAAGAGACATCAGGTGACGATGGTAAGCTGAATGTGTCTTTCAACATTCTCACTGCAACTTTTTAAGAGGTATAAATGGATCTAGTTTGCATGTTTAGCCATCAACCGTTAACGTCAGAGGGTGGGCTGCCTTGGCTAGGAAGATGCAACATTTTGCCCCAGTCAGCAGGATACAGAGACACCTTGAAAAGAAGTAAGGGCTTATTTAGAGCCTGCTTGTTTTAGCCCATGCAAGCTCACAACCTAAGCTGCCAAAAGTCATATAATGGAGGTAGTAAAGGTGCCTGCTCCTCTAGGAAAGAAGAGACAGGGTATTCCCAGTCTGTGGCTGAAATATTTAAATGTCCAACCACTAAGCCGAATATATGTGAGGTTGCAGGCACTACCAACATTACTGAAGCTCCTGTTCACAGGAGTAGCCATCAAGCTCCATCAAAGATGCTCTGGGAAAAATAAGAAATCAGATTAGGCCTTTCATTAAATTAACAGTCCAGAAAACTCTGTCCTGACAAAAACCAAATTGACTTCCAGGCAATGGCTCCCAAGATGGTCAAGCTGGCATTGGGAGGCTGGGCTGCTTCCTAGATGACTCTTCTCTTTTTTTCCAACATATCAGACCTCTAGAACAGTTCCTAAGGCATGAAAGCTAGTCTTTGTATTTACAGTAACAGAATTATTGTAAACCTATTCTTAAATATTTCCACACATTATATGTTTCTTCTTGTAAAATTATCTCCAAAGGCAAGTATTATGGAAATAAAAATTCTGGGGGAAAAACAGCTGGTGCTTTTATGTTTATCTGAAAGCTATGTTTGTTTTCTCCTAGGCAAAACCAGAACCTTATGAAATTGTAAATGATTCCCAAGGCACGTTAAACTGATTTTCATAAAACTCAGATTAGTGCACTCCAAAAAGAGTAGTAAATAAAATGAAAGTGGCAAAACTAAAAATTACATTTTACTTTTCTAATGAAGTTATTACTCCAAAATGTTCTACAACCAACAATTAAGTACTTGATTTATGACTACAGTGTTAGATACTCCATTTGTCTTTGGGGTATTCTTCTACTCTATGGTGATAAAAATGATCACTGCTCACCTGCTGCATACACAGCATAAGCATAAGGAAGACCTGGGAAGCCGATGTGGAATGTAAGTTATTAGTTTACAGAAACCCCTAGAAGACAAAACAAAATTAAGAGAGCTCTTAATTACAGAGTGGATCCAAGTGTTGTAAAATATGTGGAAATCAGATATGTGGAAAGGGCATGTCTTCTGGAAAAGAATCAACATCCTAGTGAAGGGGGAATATCAGCCCAAGAGGAAGAAACTACCAGCTCCTGACTTGTTCCCTATCGCAAGGTTTCATTTATTCCTGTCCTGCTCAGGGGCTTAACTTGCAAATATTTTCTTTGCACTTGGTATCAGAAATTTTAGTAGCACAATATGTACTTGTACAGTCTACAACCATTAATGGATTATTAAACTCTTATTCTTTATTCCAAGTATGTGTGTAATTTATGCAAGTGCTATTGAAATCCGTGTATTAATATGCTTAAAACCCGAGTTTTTAAGAAATCTTTGTGGAACAAAAGCTTTGTATGAGTTTTCTAGAGAGGACGGAGAAGCGGTCAAGAGAGGAGGAGTTTTAAGGGGTCTAATTTCCACTACAGAGCACACAAAGACTGGAGGACAGAAGGTCCAGTCCACAAACAGCAAACAGCTTCAGTCATACAGTATCTACATTGTTTTCCTGCCCTTTTTGTTTGTACCTTTTCTTGCTTATCGCATTGTAAACTCTTCAGGGCTGAGACTATTTCTTGCAATTTTTTTTTGCATAGTACCTTGCAAGTTAGAGCCCCAGTCCTAATTTAGAAATTAATTACAATAATTATGATCAACATTTTTCTTTCTATAGGACCATTTAGGGCTTTTCCTGACAGTCCAAATACTAATGTTAATTATTTGACATTGCTACTAAATTGTGATGTAACAAGTCTCATTGGACAGTGAGGAAATGTTAAAACTTAAATGAATTCTCTCATAGATATCAAAGAAATCAAAAATAAAGGAAACAAAGAATGACCACAATCAGAAGAGCTTTCAGGGCTCTAATATTGGTTAAACAAACATACCTACACATGGTAACACTCAAAAAATAACAAGGTGGTTCTGCAGTGACTGAGTTGCATATGTATCTGTATCCACCAAACACGAAAAAGCCACTCACTGTAGTGCTGTAGGAGCTGGCAAGAATTTCAGCTTCTCCACAGACTCTGTGACTATAAACCTTGCTCACGTCCCCTCCTCTGTCTTCCTTCCAAAAGGAAGAGTGGCAGCCTTTTCAGCCTCTTCTTTGCCAGCCAGCCTCAACCCCTCCAGCATGTCAGCTGCTTCTCCTCACACCTTCTCTGCGCTGGCCTTGTACAGAAACAAGGACTACACGCAGTGCTCACACGTGGGTACATCAGCGGGGAAAAAATGGCACCCTCTACCTGATTCTCATTATCCTCTTCATTATGGTTAGTATTTCTGATTATGGGCCATGCTTCATTGGCTTTGTTGCCTGCCACTGCATGTTGAGCTGGTGATTGCAGAGACCTCTCTGTGACCACTCCTGAGCCACCAACTGCTGCCCAGTCTAGCACAGAGACACTGTCTAGATTATTTACCCTGTGGGTATCACCATACACTGAACCTGGTTTGTCACCTTTTTAGCCACTCCATTTTGTGAGCTACTTCTGGAGACACTTGCCACTGGCACAGTATTGGACTATCCAAAAGAGCTTTGTACCATCCAAACCCATGGAAATCAACTGCATGCTCCCTGTTACTGGTTCACTGATAAAGATGTTGATTCCCCCAGGAATCAATACAAGAACACCTTGGCCCCCATGATGCTTGCATTTTGCTTTAGGTGACTTTTTTTTCCATGAATGTATCGAACCATTTTTCAAATCCATGCAAACTCTTGACAGCCAGGGGACACTGTAGCAATGACTTCTGGAGTCACACGATGCTGTGTATGACAAAGCACCTACATTCATTTGCTTTCTTTGAGCCTTCACCTAATAAATGCATTGAGCTAGACTAGTTCTTTTAATGTGAGAAACAGCAGAGGTGTTACTCAGAGGATGAACAGCTGAAGTTCTCGATAATAAGGATTTTCTTCTTTACAATGCATTCCAGCCAAGGATTTCAAACCATATCTTGGGATTTACGTGCTGTAAGATTAGCTAGAGGTCTATGAATATATATTTTGAGGACCTGTTCACTTCTTTAAGCACAAGAATAGCAATTATTTTTAATACATTCCCCCCTTATATTTTGAAAAAGGGAAAAGAACATAAATCCTTCAGATGAAAGTGACTGTTTTTCTTACAACTGCAGTACAGAGACACTAACCAATTTCTAACATCCCTTAAATACATGCTTGCTATCTAAATTGCATGTGGAAATAATGCTTCCAGTATCATTATTTTACAGGCTATCAAGTGATCATTTTATTTCTAAATTGCAATCACAAAGAAACCTCCCAAAACAAGAGAAAAAAATTTAAGGGAAGTCTTGACCATAATGCTGTGAATAAGGCCACTTAAATGCCTTAAAATAGACTAAAGCACTTTGGAATGGAAACTCTTCTATAGAATTTGTGTCATTGGGGGTAAATTACATCAAGGAATAAAATACAGCAAGGAGTCTCTTCCCTCAAGCACGAGTGTCAGTTGATTTCTACTGTATCAGGAACACTGTTCCAGATAAAAACATCACAGCAGCAGGGAAAAATATTTCAGTTATAAAGATAAGATTCTCTGAGGGAATCATATGCAAACAGAAGCAGCAGCTCTTTAAAATGCCAGCAATAAAACATACAGTTAAATGCATCATCTTTGGCTAATGCTGCAAACACCAGAACTGTCAAAGGATAATGTACTAAGTCAAAATGCCCTAGTCATGGTTAAATAATCAGATTGATAAATTTAGATTTCAGATTTTAAGCCTTCTTGGCACATTATGTCATTTTCCCTGGGCACAAAGTCTTAGCAAACAAAACAACTCTACACCTGTAATTATGAGACTCATATTTTAGCTACTTAAGGCATATTCATTTGTATTAAATAAAACTGTGTTGACAAGTAATGATTTAATGCAGATGCTGACAAGTCAGAACAGGGCAAACTCTTAAAAAAGGATAAAATGTAAGATACAATGGAAGGCAGCAAGAAAATCTTTGCTTTTCATCTCTTTGGCACTTCCTCTACTTAGCCTTTACATCTCTTCAAAGTGAAGCTTTTAAAAATTGCACTCAGTCACTTATTTTTCCCAATAACTAATCTATTGCAAGTTCTTCCTGTGCACAACATTGCTTTTGAAAGACCATTTCTAACACAGGTTTCTGGTTAAAAGCCAGATTCCACTCCCAGGCTCTTAATAAGTGAGAAAAAACATCTAAAGGAGATGGCTAGTCTACCTAGCCATATTTGACAACATTCAACTCCCATTACGGACAGACTTCCTATGGCTTGGTTTCTCATTTGTTTGCTTTCTATGAAAAAAAAGATTTTAAGAAAAGCTTCCACCCCAGCAACACTTTTTTTTTTTCTCCCTTAAGATGCTCCTCTGCCCTGTGCTCAGTTTTCAAATGTGAGCTCTGTGAAATGATTGCAGGAAGATTATGCAGAGTATTCAACCATATAAACTTAGAAGAAGAGAACATGTTGGCCACATGGCAATAGAGGAGGAATGGGGGTGGTAGAAGACATTGTGGAAAAATAAGAAAGCGAAGAAATTAAATGAAGAAGTAAGCAAGGCTCCCATGCAGAAATGTGCAGAAAACAAGGCCCAAGGCATTAGAAAGATTTCAAAGGAGCTCATGTAATATAAATCAAACTTAAGAGCACCCTTTCTTCTTGCAGCTATCAGAGCATGAGTGTTTCACATCTAAATGAATTTTCTCAAATCTATCCCACTGCCAAGTCCATGTGCGTTGCGGTCCCTAGCGCTGCCCTTGGCACATTATTTTTCTTACCACCTAAGACCCCACCTTCCACATACACACAAGAAGTAACACCCTGTATGCAATTTTCCTACCTTTTAATACCTGCATTCTGTAAAATAAAACTCCTGTAGTCAGGAGATTCAAGTTCTGCTTATCTTTCCATCTTCGCCTCTAGTCTTTCCATCTCTTCCTACTCCAGTCAGATTTACCTTATTTTCTTTCTCACTCTTAACTCCTCCTGATTTCTGAGATAGCTGCAGGACCACATCTGCTGTCCAGTAACACAACTTCATGCTGCCTGTTCAAGTACAGACAGCAGACCTGACCAGAAAGGTGCACCATATCCTCACCGACAGGCACCACAAGCAGACTGAGCTGCCTGTTGATTTCAGGAATACCATGTCCTGGCGAGGGATTTGTTTTCTCATTCTGGATGCTGCAGTTTTCATTGGAGGAGTACGTGGTACATGAATTCACCCACCCATCTCCTGAACTGCTGCAGAACATGGATAAAAAAGCTAGTCCCAGTATCTTGGCTGTCCCCAGCATACCCAGGTATGTTCAAGGTAGACTCAAAATTACTGCTACCACGTTGGTGCTTTCCAAAGCAACATGTATGTTTGCATCTCACGGAGAGTTTTGGGGGTTTTTTGGGGTCTTCCCCCCCCCCCCCCCCAGCACAAACTAAAGAGTCATTATTAAGATTCTTACAGAAATCTAGAAAAATATACAGTATACAGTGTCTTTTTCTTTTTTTCAGGAAAGCTTCAGATTCTTGAAATTTCCATGTTTCAAATCTGGCCTAGACATTGGCTTCACTTGATAGTTTCTTCATATTGTTTCTTTTTGATCATTAACATTTTCTTTTAAGGGCTTACCCAATATGTAGTATATTGAATACCTAAAGAAAAGTTTAAGTTATTTTTTTTCTCCATCCAATGTGCTGTGTAACTTCACAGTTGTGGTTGTTCCTCACTCTTTGACTTCTTGTCCTATGGTTATTACAGTTTTATAGAGTATTACATCTCTTGACCATCCACATTTTTCCTCATGTTTTTCTTGTCTTTCAATAGACTTTTCTAAACCATCCGAAGCTTAAAGATTCCCCATAGGTTTTAACAAAAAAAGTTGCACATGCAGCTTCCAAGCGAAAACAGCGATGTCATGTTGCTGAAAACGGCTGTATTCATGTGCCTGTGCACACACTCATAAAAATTAAAATACTAACTCCAAAGAAGTTCGGCCAACTGAGGAAGACTCTAATCTCCTCCCCCAGAAAGAATGACACCAAGGAAAAACAGTGAATAAATATGGGCATTTGGGCATTGCTAATCTATGATTTTAGTATCTCATAAATATATTTATTTGGATGTTCCCTAGTTCATGCTTGTAGAGTAACAGTACTCGCAGAAGTCTTAGACCAAGCAGATTGTAAAGCATCTTGCATAGCAGTTCTGCATTAATTGCAGCCTGTGAACTTCTAAGGAGACAAAGAGACACCTGTAATATTTTAACATAAATGCTTCAAGCTTCTTTTGGCATTGATTTAATGCACATAAGAAAGCAAAATGTATGATCAGTTAGAGCGCCAAAAAAATACTGGAGGATGAACTTGAGTAAGAACCACGTTTACCCATGTAAATTTGGATGGGAAACAATCCTTCTGTCTGAAGGATCTTTCCTGAATAGAGCTGCAGGACACAGCTGGGGCTCACTCTTTCCTTCCAGTATAACCAGGGGATGGGATTAACTCCCTTTGTCTATGTCCCAAACTGCCACATACCGCAAAGGTATTACAGATCTGCCGCAGAACTATCTAAATGTGATAAGGATTGCTCTCTGTTGCAGAAATACATCAGAATATCCTTAGTAGTAAGTTCTCAGGACTGTGTAGTACCTGCCCTGGCTATTTCCCTGCTTTTCGGTTTGTAAAAACTTTACTGATCTGTTAAGGAATTACTAAAGATCTGTAATCAAAAAAAGGCCAAGTCTTCAGGCCATTTCCATTCCACAGACTTAAAACAGGATGGTTTGTGTAGCTAAACTTTTGCTTTTTACTGTAAAAAGCAAGCATGTGCAACTATGTATGTGAGCAGAATCAATTAATTTCCCTCCCCACAGGATTTTATGGCCCACAGGTTGGACCAGGGATATCAGTCTAACGCCTCAAATCTGCAAAATGGGAAGTGCTGCAGTAGGTTGGATGGGGACAGACTCGGCCTGAGAGGTGAGCTAGGTGCACACAGCAGTGGGAGGCTCTGCAGCTTCCCGCAGCAAGCAGCTAAGAAAACCACAGATGTCTTTTTGGGGTAGGTTCATAACTTTTAGCAGGAACCAGATGATTGTGCAACAGTCTGCTTTGGTTCCTGAAAGTCAGGCAGTGGCACCAGAACTGTTTGCTTTTTTTTTTTTTTAATAAGGGTCTGAGATGAGACTTTACTATCACTTTCTTCTTGCAGTAAATAAACTATTGCTGCAAGGCTGCAGACTAGAGGAGCAGTTATGTCACCTTTATTCTCACAAAATCTGAGCTCTGTAGAGGTTTTTATCAAGTCTGTTAAATAGTCCACCATGAGTTTATATCTGAGATGGAAAACAGATTCACTTACCCACAAATGGGGGGGGGGGGGGAAGTGAAAAAGTGAGAATTTTGCTCATCGCGGCACTTATACCAACCTCACCCAAGCATTAATTCTTTATGAAAAGGTTCAACTTTCATTTGCAAGAAAACAGTTTAACTATCAGAATAACAATTACATTTTCCTTTTGCCAAAACTTAAAAAAATGAACGAATGGAACTACAGGTTACCCTCTATGTCCGATCATCAGAAGCCAATGTGAGCACAAAATGGGGTTTGTTACATGTTTAAAGCCATAGACTACCCTAAATTTTACAGGCAGACGTCTGACACAAAGGCGGCTAGGGATGCTGTGAAAACATACACATCTTTTCTCAACCTGTACTGTATTTAATAGCATAAGTCATCATAACACTGTTATCATTCATCAGGCTATACGTGACATTCTTGTTGCAATGTCACTAGCAGGACTTTGTAACACTTAAATAACTTCAGACTAATTTTGAGTCCCAGACCAGAAACAGTCTTTTAAAACATCAACTTCAGACACGATTTGATGTGTTGAAGAAATTTCCTACTAGAGATGATTAAAAGTCTCTTGACAATATAGTAGAAAATCATTCCTTTTTCTACATGGCATGTGAGAAAAGAAGTATTTTATGTTTGTTTCCTTCTAAGCAGCCCACCTTTCAGAAAAAATCTGAAAAACTTCAAGAGAATTTAAGCTTTTTTGGTTTTGAAAATTAAGGTCTTCCTGACCCCCCATATTTATCATTCATTTCTTCCTCTTCACTTTTATTGAGCCAGGAGGGTTAGCTGTGGGAAAGGAAAAAAAGAGGTAGGAAGGAGTTTTAGTAGGAAAACTTTTAAATCTCGAAAAATAAAAAGAACCACATCTGCAATAAAAAGGTAATATATGAGAAAATTTGTAAAAAAAAACCAAAACCCTGTGCTTCTTTCCTACTTAACATTGATAAATTTAGAAAGAATCTTCCAAGGACCAAAGTGTCTGGTCACTTCTATATGAGCCTATAAGTATAAGCCTATTAAGTTTATTTCATCTGATACTGAAATACACGTCTCTAGGGTAGAAAAAAGCAGATAAAGTGACATCAGCAAGACTATAGAAACACTTTAGAAACAAAAACTGCTTGAGATGGACTGACAAACTGGGATGAACACACCAGATGTTACCACGCATGCACACCTTCCCACAGAAAGGGCCCACGGCCATCCAAATATTTCCTAAATCCCCCTCTCCTGAGCTTGTTCAATGAGAGTGACGCCACGGCAGAACCAGCACCTTTCTCCATTACCTCTGCTTACCCTGCATGCCTCCCTGATGAGATGGCACTCTAACTTACTGCCATGCAAGATCTTCTGACATTCTTACGCAGAAAAGCTCTATACTGTAAAAAGACAAAGGGCCGTGAGAGAGGCCACTTTGACAGGAGTTACAGTAATTTCATGCATGTTTAACCACAAGGAGCTGATAGGTTGGAAAACTGTCATGGCATGTCAAGTATGAATTTTGTTTAGGTGCTGTAACAGTATGAAAGATGAAAGTTTTTGCTCTGCGAGCCGTTTTGGGTAGCTGCAGCTAATGGCATTGCTGTGCAGCATGCTGCGTCCCAAGGACCCTGTTCCCTACTCATCCAGCACAGCCTTACACCTGCAGTGAGCCATGGACTCCATGACCACGCACAAAGGCATCTGCCCCTTGCCACAAACCCCAAACACTGGTTTTCTCCTGACAAGACCAAGTGGCACAAGCAGCCTGTCTTCCTGCTGACTGTGGTGCAGCCTGGGCAGCGATGATGAGTCTGAAGACCAAATGACATCTGAGACTTAGGGTGCATCTACATATTCAGTCAAATAAGACACAGGACAAATGGAGGGAAGGGCTTTTTTAACAAGGGTGGGAAGAATAGGAGAACAGAATAACCTGGCTTCCCAAACTCTCACCACCAAAGCTATTTCACTTCACTAATATGTTATATAAGGCTATGATAATCCAAAAACTGATCACTTGCTAATAGGAACATATACTACTGCTTGATAGAAGAATTTGTACATGCACTTGAAATTTGCATTTGCAATGAACGTATCAAGTCAATAAAATCCTACTTAGGCTTTGCACTGCCGAGGATACTGGAATCACATGCACATGTGCCACTCAGAAGAGAAATCACCCCCATGTCCCTTCCATTCAATAAATAGATTAGTTTTTGACAATACACATAACTTATCATTGTTTCTGTGTTAAGGTGGCATGCACACAGACGCATACACTCAAATTGCAACAAAATTTAACATTACCTATCTGTGCAATATGAAATGAAGCACTTATTGACACATATAAACAGAGAGAGGACTACCATGGAAAGCAACTAGAAAGCAAGAATGGTTGCTTAACTGGAAATTATATAATATATATATATAATATATACAATTATATAATATAATAATAAAAAATATATAATATATATATAATAGTAACATTTAATGCTCTATCAGAGACCCTAATCATGATACACGTACGACTGTATAGTAAAACTTGTTCTGCTGTAATTCACTATCAAGCAAGAAAAAACAGATGAAGAAAAGAGATTTCCACTCCCATCGTTTTAGACATAAGGAAGTTTTAAAATCACTTTTTTCCAAGGTCACAAGGAAACTCTGTGGCAAATCAGAGGTTTGTATGAACATGTTTAGCAGTGTTCGTAACATGTGAAAAATGAGCCAGATGCATGGCTGTTACACACCAGATTACCTCCATTGACTTTCACGTATGAGATTGAATGACTTGGATTAATACAGCCCTGCTGAAGTGCAGACCAACACTATTTTGCTGTGTATGAATATGAGTGAGGGCAAGGATTTAAGTATTTTATTTTTGAAGGTCAGCTTAAACTTTCAACATATAACCAGCACCTTTGCAAACAGGAAAGAGGTAAAGCTAACTGTGTCCTGCCAGAAGGGAGATAAACCTTCAGGTACAGGGGGGGTGTATTTCTGAACAGTCACAGACACACAACCTGGCACAGTGGGAAATGTCCACTGCAGAGATACTTGTTTTGCATCACGAGATAATCTGGGGAGGACAATTGGATCAGGCTTTGAAATGGATCAGGGTGAGGCACACCGTGGCCAGGTCTACGGTTAAAAACACTTCTGGAGCATGTTCTGATACAGACTTAAATGCAAGTCTGCAGAAGACCCAGCTGCAAGCTCTTCAGGGACTCATGTGAACCAAGGACAACCTCCAGTCCTTCCCTGCAACCAAAGTCCCTGAAAGGGAAGAGCTGAACTGGGGCTCATGGTAGGCACCTTGCAAGGCACAGCTGGAGGAATGTGAACTGAACAATGGAAACATGCAGGGGCCCCAGAGAGCTCTCCATGCGCAAAGAGGTAGTTGATGACACAGACACCACATGCAGACCAGCTTCTGCATCTCTCTCATCTTTCTGCACAGCCCAGAACAACAGCACAGGAAAAGCATTGGGTACCAGCAGCCTGCAAAGCCGTTCTAGTTTCAGGGTGAAGCTTTCGGACACTTTGGATCATCTGCAGAAACCAGAGTGGCTTGCAGGCTGACTAACCTCTGCTCTGCCCACAGAAGCCGCAGACAAGATTTGTGAAGAATTCTAGTTTCTAGTTTCTACAACTGACAATGCTTATCATGTACGTATCTGGGATCCTTGTTGCACTAGTACCTATACGTCTCAAGATAGTAAAAGACAGTAAACTCCTGAGGCCCTGGTTTTATTCTTAGAATGATTTTCTGCAAAAACATATACTTTTGTTCATTTTTTTTTTAAGGAACCTCCCCAAAAAATCACTCCCCTCTCCTCGTATGAGCTTTACACTGCCTACAGAAATTATGTTAATTAGCAGTAGCTTTTGCAAAGATGGATGGGAATTTAGGGGAAAAGTAGTAATCACTCAGGACCTCATTTCTGGACATGTTGGACTAGACTTGCATTTGTTTCTCAGTTCGTGCTCTCTTGGTAGGTGATGCAAGTAGGCACAGCTGCCAAATCATTCTAGCAGCTGACTATAAACAAAAAAAAGTCTTTTGAAAATAATGGTTGTTTCAAGGATTGAAAGAGAAAGGTTCTCTGAAGGATTAGAAGACAAACAGCAGCAAGTCTGAAACAGCACCACATCCCTCAAGCTGCATGTGTCCAGGTATGGGCCAGCGACTTTTAAAACTCGAGAAAAGTTTTACCCAGCTAGAGGTGTAATAAACACAGCTGGAGAGTGCACTTAAAAAGCTCCTCAAGGGCTGCTCTTGGCCATGTGAGTTTTGTCCATCTTGCTCAAAACATGGAACTTGTCCAAGCACTTTCAGGAAAACACAACCAGAGATCAGTCTGCTTCTCATGCCCAGCTGGTACTTGCAAATCTCCTCCTCAATGCGCCACTTGTAACTTCCTGAATCACCACTCTGTGCTCGATCACGGTCTCACAACAGAAATACATGAAGTAAAGTTCCTTTCAGTGGGAAAAAGCTTATACTAAAAGGCAACATCCCTCAGCCTCATGATACCTGCTACCGCTGCACAGGCTGATGAGAAACCAGAGAAAGGAAGAATCTGCCTGTGACTAGGGCAAAAGACTCTTTTTATTGAAGAGATTTTCAGAGAGCAAAATTTTCTTGTAACAAAAGCATACAAACGATATCTGATGTGAGAATGTACAAAAGCATACAAAAGATAACTGATGTGAGAACGTAGTCTATCAGTTCGATACCCCGTTCTCTCATTTACTGGAGAACAGATCACTCTGCATGGTTGTCTTACCTTTGAAAAATCGGGTATTACGGGTTCATTCATTATAGGTCAATTGTGAATTCAATACTAGGAGGAAATTCCAAAACAAGTTAAAAAAAAAGACAGCCATAAAAGACAGGTTTTGGTTCCAAACCACCAAAATCTTTGGGAGCTATGACCAACCCCCAGTCACAGTGGCAACAGTATTTAAAATACCATAACAGGAATAGAGAAATCAACCATAAACCATTTGTGCAATATGATGACAACCCTACTTTTTCTCCCACTGAGTACCACCACACACTAATTCCATGTACCCACCTCTCAGTCACAGAGGAGAGAGGAACTGCTACACTCTGAGCCAGTAAACCTAAATCAGGCAAGTTTCAGTTGTACAGTAGCATTTTCTTTTTATACAGGATTGACTTGCCACAAGGGTACCTTTTCAAGACAGTCACCGAGGTGAAAGTTGAATGCTGTAGTGTCAATTTGGTTTGTACTTCAGTTACTACCAGTCCACAGGGTGTTGCAAAGTTTTTGTGCCATAAAAAAAAAAAGAAAAGAAAAGAAAAAAAAAGACCTCCTTGTAGTGCATCACCTATTTGTTCTGCAGCTACATACTCAACAGATGTTTCTAGGACACTACAAGGCATGCTACAAAAGATGCAAGTTTTAGCTGGTGCCACCACAGGCCATATCTTCATGGAATATTCTTCTATAAGTTGCCCAGATCTGCATGCAAAATGTAGTACCAGCTCTTGGCAAAACCTTGAATTAAGGTGAAATACTAGTGAACAAGGATGCAGGTACTGCCTTGGGAATTTACACACATATACCTCAGTTTTCTGGCTATCAAAACACTTGTGGTTGGGACATGTTGCAACTGAACAATCCCAAAGGACAGATGCAAGTTGGGCACATATTTAGTATCTGAAAAGATCACTTGGATATTAAGGCCTTTTTATTGCAGTTCCTAATCACTTTTGAAAAAATCAATTTTTTCAATTTTTTGTATTTTGCGTAGCAAAAATGCTACACAAGTGGGTCCTGTTTGTTGACATATCAGTTAACTCTACCAGATGTTGCTGGTGATACAACGACTACACGAAGCAGAAAAGCAAACATTCAATAACTTCACTAAGAATCACCTTGAAAGCCATTTTCCTTCACTTCAATGTTCTCATCTGGTATTCCAATAGAAAATACATTTTCAGAGCCCTACAGAAAAAGGTCTGCAAAGACCTGTTTATAATACTCAAAACAGAAAAAGTTGGACATAAGAAAGTCTCTGATGCCCTTGGCTTGGCCTCTTTCCTAACATGCTGCTAACAGTAGATTGGACTCTAGAAAAAACAAAATGGGCAATTTTAGTAGTACAGCACGAGCCCTACAGAAAACCTTGCAAGGCCACCTATCTAAATTATTGATAAATTGAAAATGATTCAAAGAATTGATGGTGTTAAAAAAACATCTATAAAGTTCCTGGAATACATCCAATAATCAGCTCTACATGAAGATAAAAAAAAATCTTCGCACTTAACATCATGCTTCATGTTAAAAGGAGATTTCCTAAAATGTTCTAACATAAAATACAAGATGAAACAAAAACATTCATTTGGAGCAAACAGCTGCAGGTTACAATACAGGAAAAAAAAATCTATCACATCAGCATTTACTGAAAGCTCACGAACCTGTGGGTCAATGAAAGCTAGCCCAACCTATCTAACAACAGAGAGGAGCTGTAGAAGAAGTTTCTCCATGTCTTTGATGAGTTCTTCTTCCAGCTAACCAAGGACCCCCGCAAGAAAATCCCTCATCACTTCTATATCACAAATGCCTTTGCTTGTGCTTCATCCTACACACAACAGACCCCAGCCAGTCATAATATCAGTGCTACATGCGTACACACGTGGCATTCTCCTTGGGCTGTGCAATGATGTAACGTGTCCAGTACACCAGAAATTTATAACATGCAACTCAAATTAACCAAATATTAATCACGTTGTTAATATATGGGCTCCAAATGTGCAAAGTACTGACAGACCAAAATGCCTTTTTGGTGTGATAATTGATTAGTGCACTTTGCAGGCAAAGAAGACTGGGAAATCTACACATTTGGACAAATATTTGTTGGGGAATATACTCCTTTGAGTGTGTGTGTGAATGCACACAGTACTTTCACTGTTTTCTTGCAGAAACTTCAATAATTCATGCACCACCTCCCCAACCCTACAAGAACAATGTCTGTCATTAGTGAACACAACTAAAAGCTCTCCCTTCCCAAAACAAAACCTGATTCACATTCTAGTTATCTAGCTTCTATGAGAAGGAAAAAAAGTCAGTTGGAGACAGCTCCTGCAATTTAAACGCCTCCTGCCATGACCAACAAGTTATGGATGGATAGCCAATACTAAGACGAAGGCTGGAAATTCAGTGGATTCCAATGTAGCCTGGAGCTTTCAAAATGAGTTTGCATCCTTTCTTGCTAAATCAGTCATAGAATTATTTGCTTCCCTTCTGGTATTTCAAAGTTGTCATCCATGGATACTTACATTAAACTTTCCTTCCCCCCCCCCCCCCCCCCCCAATTTAAATAAAAATGTTCTTAACATATATATATATAGGTGGATGCCATCATTAACAATGTATTCATTATAGAGTGCCATCAAGAGATGGTCATCAAGGTCAAACCAGAACCTACAAACAGGCACAACTCAAAAAGCTGCTCAAAAATTTGTCACCTCAGGCTGTAACAAGTTGAAATTTCTGATTACAGCTCAATGTCTACAACAGACTGGTGGATGACACCTACCCACTTAGAAGCATGGACTGAAATGTATTTACCATGCACCATGGCTGCCTTTCAGTAGTATTCTTCTCAGGAAAGCTAGGAGCAATACATAGAGCAATTAAAGCAATTACAGAATACACACCGGGGGACATTACTAATGGGACTAAGCTATGATCCTGCCATTAGTTTGTTATGAATAGATGATTTTATATACCACTTATACCTCTTCCTTGTCAATGAGGTACTAAAATTATACCAAAACTCACTGCAGAGGCAGGTTTTTCAAAATCAAGAATGTGTGTATGCACACATATACGTATGAGTATACACACACACAACTGTATGCTGTATCTACCACACAGTACATTATTATAGAATGTACTGTAGATAAAATTACTATATATTACACTATGTCTACATTGCAGAAAAAGTAAAAAGAAAAATAATATTCTACTTAATATTCTAAATCAGAGAAAAATTGTATGTATATGGTTAAAAAAGTAGCAAATAGAAGACTGCTAATACTTGCCAAAATCTGGGTTTGTTGTACTATGCTTCTTTAGAAACAACTGGATTTTTTTCTGACACTAAAGCAGTGTAGAAGTTGCAGGGATATAAACATCCTCTAGCTGTCCACTAACCAGCCTAAGAGGAACACCAGACTCTGTGGGAAGGGTGTTCAGGCCACCAGCTCTGCATGGTGCACTTTAAAGCCATTACTGCAAGACAGCTCAGCTCTGTCCAGCATTCACCTGTCCACGGTGCGAGCTGAATACTTGATACCTGGAGTAAACAGCCATGGTTCATTGGGCATGAAAACTAAGAACAAAGGACTAATTATATATTACTAATTATAAACTACTACACTAATACAATATCCATTTTAATTCCCTCCCTCCCTTTTAAGGAAGTAATCAGGAACTCTAACAAACAAATTAAAGAAAATAAAGAATAGTGCAAGGGTTACAACACCCTGTATAGGAAAACAGCAGTTTGTGGTTCCTTGCCTCTAGAAGACTGAAAACAATTCACTGATGTTTAACCCACCTTAACCACAACCTTCACACAGGATTTGAATGTACTAATGCCATTCAAAGAAAACTGCATGGCAAGAAATAATTACTCACAGGCTTCCACTTTTAATTACTGCTTCCTGTTGTAACAAGAATAGGCTATGATTAATGGGTGTGTGGCCAATGGAATTTCATATGACATGCTTATTTCTTACAGCAGCTTTTTACTAAGTTGTAAACTGAAATAATTAATTTAAATCCTTAAAATATCAACATGATATGTTTACTACCAAGTCTTAAAAATAATTGGGTCATTATCATTAAAAGCTCCTTAACTGACTGCAACTTGAAAGTGCTTGCAATGATGGAGGTATGATGCATAAAATGAACATGTTTTAATCTTATTTTTAATGCTATGTGATCTCAACAAATAACATCAAAGACCACACACTTTCTAACAGAGGGGTTTTCAGTTTAATGACACCCAGTTTTCCACTGCACATTCCTCATTGTCCCACACCCTTCAATCTTCCTGTTTATTTTAAATTACATTAAACCTGCAGCAAGGTGCGCATTCCTAAACCTATAGCTGGATGCACGATTCCCACTGTGGCAACCCTCTGTTCAGAGCAGCCAGCACCGCCTCACTCACAGGCCACTTTGTTTCCTTTTCAAATAATCACTAGCTTCAAAGCACAAACAAATGAGCCAACATATCCTCTAATTATCAATAATCCAAAGATGATTTCCAGAGAAAATGAATGACAACTCTGATCTGCCAACTCTCCGCTACTGGTTTTGTCATGATTTCCACCAGAGCTTAACAAAGTTGCCACTGACTAGTCTGAAGACACACACTGCAGCATACTGATGTATATCCTTTAAAATGCAAGATGGTTTATTGATGATTCACTTCTACCCCACACCGCATGATGGCAGCTTCCCAGTGCTGCAGCTGTTCCTTGGTGAGCGCTTTCAGCTGGCTCAGCTCCCCTCGACACCGCAGACACTCATGCCTTCACCTCCAGCCATAGGTGCAAACACCCTCTGCAGTCCCTTTAGATTTCTCTTGGGCACTGGTCTCTCTACTGCCAGTTCTTTCATGCTACATGAGCTGCTGGGACTAGGGTTAACCCTATTTTGCTAGCTAGGACACCTGAAAGCCAGAAGAGGAGGTAGCTGCAATCCACATGCGAAGATGCACAGAATGGTCAGGGTTGAAAGGGACCTCTCGAGATCATCTAGTCCAACCCCCTGCTAAAGCAGGTTCGCCTAGAGCAGGCTGCACAGGGTCACGTCCAGGTGGGTTCTGAATGCCTCCAGAGAAGGAGATTCCACAACCTCTCTGGTCAGCCCGTTCCAGCGCTCTGTCACCCTCAAGGTAAAGAAGTTTTTCCTCACATTCAGGTGGAACTTCCTGTGCTTCAGTTTGTGCCTGTTGCCCCTTGTCCTGTCACTGAGCACTGTTGTCCTGTCTTGGTGTTTCCTTGTTTGGCTTTGATGTTTTGTTTGTTTGTGGGTTTTTTTTTTTCCTTTTCCCCAGAAGTAAGTTTAGAAAACTCTATCCTAATTTCAATCTGTTAGGACTGCATGACCACAAGCTGTGCAACACAGCCGAATCAGACTTAGTAACAAAGCTCTATCATTGTTACATCTGTGTATATGTGTGTATATATATATATGTATATGTATCTACACACATGTATATATATACACACACATGTGTATAGATACAGCACATCTATACACAGGACAAGGAATTCCTTCCTTGCAGTTGTGCTGAATAAAATCTGTAAAATTGTTACAATGGCAATCTGAATTCTCCCATTCCGCACAACTGCATATAGCAAAAGCCCACAGGAAACATTTACAAGCATACATACAACTTAACACCTGCACTGCCTATTTTGAAAACACTACAAATCGACAATGACCCAAATCCAACCTGGCTACAGTGAAAACCAGGGAGTCAGAAGGTTGGCAATTAAAATTATACTAACCAAGAACACAACCTGAGAGACACTTCACCTTCATTTGGATGCAAATCCTTATCTAAGAAAACTTCTTATACTTTTTTTTTTTCACCCAAACGAATCATGCAGAAAGGCGATACTGATGGCACTACTAAATGCCTGAGTACATATTCTTAATAAATAGATTGGACAAAGAAGTGGAAAGTTCCTCCTTTACTTAAACATTTACACCTTCCTTGTGGCTCAATGAAAGCAATTAAAGAAACTGAAGTCAGGGTCAAATAAGCAAGCTTATTAAACTGGAATAAGCATGTTAATGAATAATAGTTATTTTCAAAGGTGTGCTGAAGGTTCCTTGCTTTGTTCACTGTCCAAGTTTCTGGATTAATGCTTGATGCTATTCTCTTTTTTTCAGTACCTTCAAACTTCATGTTGGCACAGGATTACCAATATATTGTACTGAATTGTCCCATTCATGAAGAATAATCATGATCAGATTTTTTCACTCCATACTTGCTACACACTCTTCAGCGCTAGCCAAATCCCCTGTGATTTGTGGCTATAAAAGGTGATGTGTCAGGGTGAGAAAACCACTGTGTCTACAGTATAGGCAATTGATAGTTTAGGAGTTTACAGCTTGGGGACTGTGGGTTTAAGAATTGTATGAGAAAACAGTAACAAACTCCTTACAAGAAATATGCATTTAGGCTGTAAACTTGTTAAAGGAGGGATTTACTTTTTATTCTTCACTCAGATAATACTTACTAATTAAACTAGTCCTGGTTCACAGATTCAGTCTTTAGTGCTATTGCCAACATAAACAAGCCAATCGCAAATATAATGAAAGCTGCTGCAAGACTGGAAGTCTCTCTAAGCAAGAATTTATTGACCATGTGGTTTGAGGAAGGAGGCATTGAGATACCATGACACTATATACTTTTTTTAGTTCCTTATGTGAGCAAACAAAACCATTCAAAGACAGCTGGAAGGGAGTCATTTTATCCAAGCAATGACTCCATTACCACTGCCAAAAGCTTCACGTTGAGCTACAGGTGTCATCAGACAGATCAGAAATGCTTGTTTCAGCAATTTGCATTTGAAATGGACATAATCTCCTCAAAATGAAAAAGAGGGGAAAAAAGCAAATAATTTTTTTTTTCCAGCTGACACCAGTTTTGATGGTGACAAACAGAAATGGGCATCATGGTCTTCCTTCTAACAACAGTGTGGGGACATCATGGACTTAGAGCACTTCAGATGCCCTTGGATCCCCATTCCCTGAGTTTCTCATGCTCAGGATGCCTGCACACAAAATCTAGGAGTCCATATAAAACATCACACAGAATTTGTGTATGATGTTGAACTTAGAGGCTACTTTAAGTGTAGGTGTGCATCTTACAGCTTCTCCTCTTTCCTTCACTCTCCTAAATAAACCAGACCAAATTCCCTGTGATTTTTGTGCTTGCAAAACACAAAATGGTTATCTTTACAACCTGCAGCACTGAAACTTTTTGCCAACAATGAAAAAAACATGTCTGTTCCCAGGAAAAAACAACTCAGAAGCGAAATTGTTCAATCTTCCCTTAGAGTTCCTCTGCTGCTCACAATTATTTGCAAGGTCATGAAAAATCTATTATGACTAAAGGCAATAATTAATTAAAAAAAAAAACAAAACCAAAAACCCAAACACCAACAAAAAACCCTATGAATTTTCCGCTAATAGTTCTATTTCTTGAATAACCCAGTGCCTCTACTGACTACTGATCTCTACCACCAACCTCCCTTTTTTTAATAAACATTTAGCTCTGCCAAGCCCACTCCTTTGTTTCAGACATTTAGACAGAATTCTCCTGCCAAAGCAACAGAACCGCACTGTGATGAAAGCCACTGTCGGCCACATATAAAAATCTCAATAAGCTCATCAATAAAATGGCTGCTTAGCTCCTATCCTAGGAGGAAAATTTTCAGATGCTGATAGATGACTTTGTTGAGGATGATTAAAACAATGAAATAAATCTGGTGCTCGCAGGAGTGCAGGACGGACTCAGGGAAGACAGAGATGCACGCACCATGCAGTTTGCTCATCTGCCTTGCAGGGTTGTAGCCAGCCAAGCAGATGCAGGGTCTGTGCAGAATATACGGCCACCACGGCTCTGCTTTCCATGGCTCACACTCCCCAATTTTTCACTTGCAAACATTTGGACTTGACCCTGCAGCCAGGTATATTCTTCTCCCCCAAACACAGATAATAAGAATATATATCAGACTGCAAGCTAAGTGTGCCTTTTGCCTACTTCACTACAGATACCCAAACCTTTTCTTCACTGTGCCATAGTCTAATTCTCTCTCTCCCATCTTCCTTGAATCTTTCTTCTCCACCCTTTCTTCCTCTTCATTCTTGCCTCATCCGCACACCTTCCTTCTCTCTTCCTTAAATCACTTAAGCACTATTTGAACTAAGATCTTGGCAGAAGTAAAGATCAGCTTAGATGACTGAGAAATGTCTGCAAGTATAAATGCTTTGAGCAATTATAATTGCTTACCAGACCAGTGTACCGAATCAAATTTATCAGGAAAGGAAACAATGTTACTTCACTCCATACAACCCAGGTATCCCAGGCTTTTTCTGAGTCATCTTCCAAACACAGGAATGATAAGCTTTTTGTTGAAAAAAATCACATTTCAATCATTATACTAGAAAAAACATCCACATTTTCATTGCAGCACCAGAAGAGAGGCATTTACTATCTCTACAAGCCTGCATGTTTACAAACACAGACTAACAAGGACTAGCACACCCCGTTTTACTCATTTATGAAATTAGAGGTGGGGAAAAGAAAAAAACCCAAGCTTTTCCTTTGAGTTTTCCCTCCTGTATTACAGTTTTTCAAAACCTCTACAGATCAGCACGCTCTTGGCATACAATAATACTTTGTTTTCTTTTATTGTTCCAATGCATATAATCTTTACAGTTCAGCATGGCTTTACTCTGTGCCCCTGCTAATAGATATAGCTCATACTAGTGGGAAAATAGTCAAGTGACAGAATTCAAGCTGTAAACCTGATAGCTACAGACCTACCTCAATCCTGTCAGCAGTCTCAGATCTCAGAGTAAATACATAGACTGCACACCTGTTTCTGGTTAACAAAGAAAATTGGATTTTTATCAGTTTAACTGTCACATTTTACATAGCACTGGTTTGTCAAGAGCCACTAATGAAAGAGCCTAGCAGCAGATAAAGGACATACAGCTTTGACTGAATTCATAGATTTATCTAAAACATTTTCCAGCAAGAATTATATTACATTCTTTTCAAGTCTAAAATAGGATTACAAAGCATGGAAATGGATGTCTCAATATAGATATGTATATTATTGCATAATGACTGAGCGGCTTCATTAATAACGATGTCTCTTAAGATTTCAGGTTTCCACATAGCCTTAGTGAAAGTTTAAATATACTGACTGTCCGTAATCCATATTGATTTTGGCTGGCATTTTGAATTGATGTCCTAGGAAAGAATGGAGGGGTTTAGCAGTTTGTATGCCAATATACAACCCAAGAGTCAACATGTTCATTTCCTTTTTCATCCACGTCTTGTGTGTGTGTGTGACCAATGATGTGGCACTTGCTCCACCAGTGTTCTCCAACCCTACTTCCACCCATTACAGACGCACTGTGTGGCTGAACTGTGTTGGAGATGGTTGGGCTGATATCATACTGTGCTCTTAGAGGTCTGTATAAAGACTTAAGATATTTTGACAATGGTAGGTGTATGATGCTGCTGATTGAATACCTGGAGGTCTTTCTGAAAATTCACCTAATATTTCAGTTGTACCAGAAGAATGAAAGAAAACTTCTGAAAAACAGAAAAGAAGTTCTGATTCAACACACAGCTTTTAACTGTCCTCTGAGACCATTAAAAGAATGATTAAAAAAAGACAGGTTGAAAACGCGAGTCCCAGTAGCAGAGCAGTAGAGGAAGCTTGCCCCATAAAGCTAGAGATGGAAACTTTAGTCCTTTCCCAGAGGCACATCTAAGGCTACCCTGGGCAATGCAGCTGCCAGCAGATACCTTTCTGCTCAGCTGAGGAGTCAGAGCTGAATAAATAATGTGCTAACCACGTCATTTCTTTGAGCACATGAACTGCAGGAAACTTGTGTGCCTCAAGCACACTCGCCAGATGGGATAATTAGGCTCAGACAGATCACTGACCTTCCTAATAAAAACACCCCAGAAATAGAGGTTGATTGAATAAATCTGTGTCATGTTATCAAACTCCCAAACAATCCATGGAAACCCATCCATACCGACTCATCCAGCAGCTTGGTATTCTTGTGGATGCATCTCGTGAGGGCTGAAATCATTGGGTTTTGGGTATTCCTAAGTATCTCTTGAATTTTCTTTATGGAAATTAGGCATTGAGAGTTTGCTGCTGGGAACTACTCTGCTGTCTATGAAAATGATGAAAGCGCATATATATGCATTTATGCTAAGCTATTCTTTCCTTAATTATCACTGAGCCTGTTTTGACACACTAAAACAATTTTAGAGAAGTCAAGACTTCGAGACAACACAAAATGCAAATCCCACTTCACCTTCCATAAATGGAAGGCATGACAGCCATTTAAATAACACTATTTTATCTGGAATTATAAAGATAAATATAATCAAATAATCTTACGGTTGAAAATAAGCTCATTATTTTAGAGTTACAAAGGCCACATGAGATACTGCGGTCTCCCTGAAATTAGGGAGGTTTCCATCCTTTTCCCATCAAGTCTGTTTCTCCTTCCTTGATGCGTACCACAACATTCAAACACATATTGATGAATAATCACATTCACACAAGGCTGCTCTGCAATTTTCCAGGCATTGTCATGTCATATACTCCTTTTCCATGCCAACATGCCCTAAACCTGAAAGGACTAGACACAGTGCCAATTATTCCTAAACACAATCTGTTACAAACAAAGCATGTACCGTGACCCCAAGGACAAGCAACTCTAGAAGTTCACAGGTAGAAGGTAACAGTAACTCTTCAAGAGTCCCATCACTCTCCCAGAGATTAGGACTGGCTCAGTGAACTGCAGCAACTGGCAGCACCTTTTCCTGTACCCCTGTGGCCTGGCATTCTAAGGCAGCCAAAAATTTAGGTTTTAGTACAGAAGTTTTCTACGACCACAGCCTACAAACACATTACATACCCCAGCACAGACATGCAGCTCTACCTGGCCATGCACCAGATGTTCTTGCATGAACAGATTCATCTTGCTATTTGAGACTTACACCTAAATACATTACTTCCACAAGGAAAAAATGGGCATGAAAAGATTGTCTTTATTTTAACAAAGCACATTTATTCCAAAAATCAAACCAACTAAATACTCAAATTCAACTCACAGAAAGATCCGCCTTTTACATACAGTTTTTTGGCTGGGATATTCAAAGGTGATTAAAGGGACCTATGCCAAAGTTAGAGGCAGGGCTTTGGTGAAGAACTTTTAGGTCTCCAGCTCCACACAAGATGCATTCATATACATGGACATGACCTCATATACATCCAGCTACCGATGAGCAAAAAACAGCGAATCACAACAGAATCGTAACAGTATCTGTGTATCTAACTTCTGTTTCCAATCCCTGGCTGAAAATGATTTTAACAGCTATTCAACTAGAACTCTGCTAATGAACTAGCCCACAAATTTAAAAAGGAACATGGATTTTTAATTATAAAGCAGGCAAGTAGCAGGGAGGGACAACAAAAGATAATAGATCATCTTGTCATTTATCCAGAAATAAATCAGCTGTCACTCATTAAAACATGAAGGGTTACAAGAATGTATGAAATTACTCAACCCAACCATTGAAGCTCAGTATTTTACTCATTTCACGCAAATCCCACCTGTGCCACAACCATCCACAGCTGGAATTTACAATCCACTACATGGCAAGAGAGTTGACCTTAAAATTACTTCAACGCTGACCTCTAGTAACAATAGTTGGGAATTTAGTTTTTTATGGGGCTGCCCCGTTGGGAATTCTTTGGGCCATTCTAATTGTGTAGCTTGCTCTTGCATCTGCAGTCCATACCTACCCCCACTGCAAGGAGCATGCAGCCAAGGAGGGACCTCCAACTCATGTGTATTAGTTACAGCCACGAGTGAGTTATGAGTGATGCACCACAGACTAGAAATTTTATGATTAATTATCTGGTTTCACTTACTAAAATGAGGAAAAGGCAACAAAAAGGAAATAATAGATTTTGAGAGTCTTAACTGTAACAAATGTATTACAGTATAAGCTAACCACACCTAATGACATGACAACTGCCCACATCTTCAGGCCGCCAACCAAAATGTCATCTTTCATCTCAGGGACTGTAATACCAAGGCAACCCTCTTCTCTAACACTCTGTAGCAAAAGTAGCCTTGTAGCTCTTCATGCAGCACTCCTGCAGTTTTTCCTGCAAGATGAGGATGCAACAGTCTGTGTGCCCATGGGAGCAGGTGTTTCGCCCATACACCCATTGCAATATAGTCCAGATGGAAGGATGAGCATGTTACAGCAAGCTGCCAACTGCCTTGTCTCAAGAAAATGGTGAGCAAGATACAGCTGCCACTCCACTACACAGCTCATCTTACTGTCTTTGCACGTGGAATCACAGAATCATAGAATAGTTTGGGTTGAAAGGAATCTTTAATGCTCATCTAGTTCCACCCCCCCTGCCATGGGCATGGACACCTTCCACTAGATCAAGTTGCTCAAAGCCCCATCCAGCCTGGCCTTGAACACTTCCAATGATGAGGTGTTGACAACTTCCCTAGGCAACCTGTTCCAGCGTTTCACTACCCTCATCGTGAAAAATTTCTTCCTTATACCTAGTCTTAACCTACCTTCTTTAAGTTTAAAACCATTACCCCTTGTCCTGTCACAACAGACCCTACTAAAAATTAATCCCCAACATCTGGGGGGTGAAGTAAGAGGATGATGGCCCCAACCCACTGCAGCAAAGCATTTTGAGAGGGAGTTTCAAAAGTGAGAAATGCATTCACTAAGCATGGTGTCTGATGACCCGTGTATCATGTGTACACACACATGTATAAAGAACATGCTTAGTCAGGAGACTAGAAATCTGCCAGCTGGACAGGTGAGAACCACCTTTGGAGCTGATCCCCGCCTGGGGTAAACACAAGTGGGTTTTATGTCATCTGAATCTATAAAGTTCCCTTTTGCGTTGTCCAGATGTTGTAATCTCTGTATTTCATTTACATTAACATGCCTTGTGTAAGGGCAGATTTTCACTTGCTGTCAACTACGCATCCTGAATAATTGTCTCTGGTAGTAGTCCTCAAAACCACAGTCCAGAAAACTTCTCCTACCCTCCCCAAAATCTGCTTCAAGGACTCTTCAAGACTTCCAGTCTTCTCCACCTAGCTGATACCACAGGAGTTTTCATGGAAACATCTTCTGGTGCACAGCCACGGCCAGGTGACCGCACAGCCAGCAGCACAGCCAGGGGGAGAGCACCAGGGCCCTGAGGGCGCATGCACCACAACAGACCTCAGAGCCAAAGCCTAATCAGTCATACCTAGGCACAAATACAAACCCAGTATTTCAAGATAATTGATGTGACTCTGCAGTCATTCTGACTGGAAAGAATCAGCTGTCAGAACAAACTTAACTAAGAAGACTGAAGATTAAACACTTGACTGATAGGAAATTAAGAAGTCCTCTCATACTGACAAATACATCACCTGCATGTAATGAAAACCATAGAATGGATAAAAGTTCTCTGCTGAATGAGCTGCCAGCAAGAAATATCAAGGAAGGGGCTATTTTTCAGCACCACGGACATATAAATGGTACACTCGATGAACGTCTGCCTGCCAGCAAGACAGGCAGCCTCTGGCAACACACCTGGACCTTGCTTCCCCCAATGTTTGGACCTGATGATTCTTCCAGGTTTTAGCAGCTTACCTAATCACAGCAAAACATGACAGCCATGGGAGAAAGAAAGCATACCTTATTTAAACACACTGAAATCAAAACTCAACATGCACATTTAATGTTTAGGCTACAAACTAGGTAATGAGACTTCCTCACGTATTCCAGCTGTATGTGTGAGTGCTTAGGGATGTACATGTATAATCAGATTTAAATATTGATGGGAAAAGAGAGAGAGAGAGAGATACACTAAATAATGCATGAGGAATTGTCTCTGTTGTCATAATCATTACTTGGCTTGGACCTCAGCATCAGCATGAACTGGTCTTAAAAACAATCATTTGCTCATGTTAGTGGCTGCCAAACCTCCATCTAATCCATTCATTAGCAATATATCAGGTTAGCAAGCTTGCCATAGCAGGAAAATAATTACCTTTCCATTGTGGGGTCACACATTCTCTATCACATTGACATAACAAATAACTGCATAAACTGTTATAATTTATTTGCTTTTGAGCCTTCCCCCCCCCGCCCCCCCCCAATTAGCCCTTCAGCAGATTGTATTAAACACACACAAACTATAACTACAAGAGTGCTTTGACCAATCTCAGAAATCTTAGACAGTATGGACAGCTAATTATGCAAGCAATTTATGGGTGACCTACCTTCAGGTCATTTCAATAAAGCTTGATAAAACAGCTGAGAGCAGACCATGCCAAAAGCCAACCTCATTTGGTCTCTTCGCCTTCATCTGCATGTATTAAGTAACGTACTATTGTGTCCCAGCATACACCACAATGATTGTGCAATGGTCGTGTGGGAAGAGGACTGCTGCTGTTTTAAAGATCTCTTAATTAGGTCCGTCTTCTTGCCTTAAGATGAAGGTACATGTACTTCCAGGATGGGTTTGGCTGGGCTGAAGTCAAGATAGCCTAACCATTTTTTTGCAAAGTGCTTTAAAAAGAGGCAGCTCAAAAAGGATAAGATGTGGACAGTAGGAAACAATAACGTTACATTTCTGCTCACGTGAAAATGAATTACTGTAAGTAGTTCTACAAGGCTCTACAGCATGTCACCCCAAGCAGTTTCACCATAGCTAGGTTAAGGTATTCTATTCCTTCCACCAAATATATGCAGTTTCCTAGGATTAAAATAAAGATCATATCAGCACTGCCTTCTGCAGTGTGTTGGTATGTTAATAAGGTCTGTAATGTGTGTCATTATGTACAATGCCTTTTGATTTCCTTGCTTCTCCCTTGACTTGTTACTGTGAGCACAGGGAAGACTTCCATTGGTACTGTTCCTCTGCCCCAGTATCACACTTTATCACGTGATTTTTTATTCATGTGCTATCGCTACTAGAGACCTCATCTATTCTAAAGGGGAATATTCAGCTTTCTTGCTGCTCTTCTTTGTACTTCTGAAAGCCCTTCTTGCTGAGTGCTCAGCAAACATGGAAGATTACACAGATCAGGTGGGAGGAACCAGTCTTTATATAATAGCATACTTCCAATAAATGCAAGCCTTTTTTAATGAAGCCTGACTGATGTTTACATACAACATTTCACATTGATATTTAACTAAAACCACTTGGCAGATACCTTAACAAATTATCATCAAAATATCCAAGCAATTTCTTTCACTACCTGACACATGGGTTTGCTGAATTTCATTTACCATTGCACTATCTTGTTATTTGGCTTCGTAAGATATCATTAACAGTCACTACAACTTTCTCTTCAGTCTTCAATAGGACTCACTAACTGCCTATCTCCCTCAAAACTGCCCAGCTTAACTAGTGATTTCCCTTTTGAATTCAAAATGTTTGAGAGGGTTTGAGATCATACTATCAGAAAGGAATTGGAACTATTCTGGAGTGTAAGTAGTAATACCTTTACTATTTCTGGGAAAAGCAATTAACACCACACTCCAGTGAAACTACCTTTGAGAAAGGAGATAACATTGCAAGCAAGTATTTCAAACACAAGAGGCCCAAAAGCAATTGCTTGGATATAGATCTTCTTTACTCAGTGCTATTCACCAAATAGGGTTTTGAGTTCTGATACAATGCATTATTTGTTTTTTTCCTCTTGTCACTGCTCCATCTGATCAATTGTATTGGGGAAAAAAAAAAAAAAAGAATTAAATCGCATGTTGGGTGAGCATGCAGTGAAGACAAAGTTATCTTCTCCACAGATGATAAAATGTGAGACTCACTGCTTGCACGTACTTAATGAAAAGTGGTCGGTAACCAACATGCAACAGCAATGTGTTGCAAGGTGAGAAGAAATTAGGCAGGAGAAAAAACACTCATCATCTACACGACTATAAGGTAAGTGGGATTTACGTGTGGAACTTTTTAATAGGCCCCCCATTCAAGGGCTACCAGTACAGAAACAAAAGCAAGCAGAGCTGAAGACTCAGCAAAAGAATAGGGCGCTTAGAAGAAAGTGATGTTTTCCAGTAGGAAGTCATTCCTCTAATGAAAATTTAACTAGGATACCAGTATAGGCAGCAAAAACCCCAAACAAACCAACATTACAGGGTTTTCCTAAATGAAAATAGCAATCAAAGTTTTTAGTTGCCTATCAGTTTTCGAATGTTAATCATTCTCGTAACTGGTAACTGTGCTGGTGAAGGTAAAGAATTACTTAAAACCTGCTTTATTTTTGTTTGTTTGTTTTTAAATCACTGTTGTGCAGCTGAATACGCTCAAGGAAGCAAAACTGCATGGATGATTACCCCTATGGAAGCAATCCAAAGACTCATGACGTAAAAGCTGCTTTCAACTTAAAGATCAAGGTTTTAAATTAGGAAAGTACTTGAGTCTCCAACTGAAGATGTTTGACCTGCTGGGTAAAGGTAATCCATCAGGGACTTAATTCAGGACTCTTTTAGCACACAGCGCAGGGGAGTTCCCCAGTGCTGTAGTATGAAACAGTAAAATGCTACTTAGAGCAACAAGAAAAACAAGCACTGCAATTTTACTAATATTAATAAAAATATCAGAGGCTTTCAGCCTTTCCCCTAAGAACCTGCTGCTCCTCTTCCTTCAGAACCCTTTTCCAAACACAGGCACAGGTGTACAAGTCAGCCCCTGGTCAAACTGATGTCAGAAAAGAAAACAGGTTTTCCTGTTCTTCATCAGATTGGTATTTCATTTACAAATATTCAAATAGGACTGGAAGGAAACCTCTGAGATTGCTGCCATGCTCATGGTGAGATATAAGACATATCCCAGAGAACAAGGAGTTATGAGAATTTAAGGCAGACCTCGCATTAACAATCCTGCACTGCACAGAAAGGCAAACCACAAACCATAGAAGAGCAAAGTGTTAAGTAGCTAAGTTTAACTAAATCAGCCAATGCCCTGCTTCCATCAGTCAGTAAGTCACCTGGGTCAATCCACATCTTCCTTAACGCTGAAACCTTAACTTCCTGCAAAAAATAAGCAGAGAAAATTACACTGCACTTAGCAGTAAAAGGACATTTTGAATATATCCTTTATCAAGAGAGGGATACTCGGTATATCTGAGGGGTATAATAACATACTACAACACTTCAATAAAAGCTTTCACCTCCTCTCAAAGCCAAGTAAATTCTTAGATGCCCCATTTAACATAACGAAACAGCAATGAAAACAAAATCAAAATAATATAAAGCAAAACACACAAGGTATGTATCTTTCTTCATTGCTCCTTTTAATCACACTGCAAAACACTGATCAGCCATGTAGCCCTATTACTGTATCACTGCAGCACCCAGCCAGTAAACAGTTTCTACTTACCAACAAGATTATCTGCAAAGAATACAACTGACAGCTAACATGGACGGTGACAGTAGCTGAACTAATATCGGGTAATGCATGAATCTATGGTAACTCAAGCTGGAGCAAGACAGGATTTCAGAATCTAAGGGCTCGTAATTTATCAAATAAATTCTACTGATAGGGAATATTATTCCAATGATACAGCATCCAGTGAGAGGCACACAAGTATTTCAGACCTTGGGAACCTTCCCCTCCCCCCTCAAATCTTTGCTACAATTTCAATTAGTGACACATACAAAATTAAAACTAGATATCCACTATCAGAATGGGGGAGCAAAATTAACACTGGTAATATTCTCCCTAATGAACAGCATAAAGAACAAGACTGGATGTAGGAAAAACTTCAACTCAATGTTAGTTTTCTAAACTTTCTTCAAACAGCAAAGAAGAAACACTGGGGGAAGCATGTGGAAAAGGAACAGGGCACAATGTGAGCTCTAGGATTATTTTTTTTTAATATCTTACCTACCTCTGTGTATGTGTGTAAATAAATCTGTAATACAAACTCTGTAAAATCTTGTAGGAAGAACTTAAAAACCAAAACAAACAAGCAAAAAACCAAAGCAACTGATTTCATTTTGAGAAGCACGGATTAGCTGTTTTAGTAGAAAACAAGCAAATCCCAAAATGCATCTCTATGTAAAAGGGAAGCTGTCAGGGAAGACAAATCAAGCAATAGCAAAGTTTACTCCAGTACTCCAGTGGATATTAGCTCAAAGGTCGTTTCCTGTCTGAGCCAGAACCAGTATCCAGGACTACACAGGATGACAGATAGGTGAAACTGCCATGGCAAAGCAGCACAAGGTACATTCAAACAACCTCTCTCTTATTTTGGTGGGGCTTTTTGTGTTTGTTTGGGGTTTTTTTTACATACATTAAAGTCGCCAGAAGACTTATTTTCCCCCCATCCAAGAATTTCAGTTTTTCTATCACCACAGACAGCATTTTCATCTTTCTGTTTCTGGAGCTGAAGCAACACATCTTTTAAGAACCAGGAAGCCATGACACACTGAAGTTCTGACTCCACCATGAGGAGCTGGCAGCTTGTTTCCCACACTCACCTAGGAGTGTCACCACTAAACAACTGTTTGGGGCACGTTATCATCCATTTTTGCTTGAACCCACAGAAAAGTGACACCCTCTGCAAGCAGTTGCCTTGAAAGTAACTGATACAACAGAATTTAGCTGTGATATACCAGTTAAGTCTGTAGATTCAGTTGCGAGAAGAAAAACTGACTGCCAAAGAAATGCTTCTCAGGCTTACTGTAGTAGCAGCCTGTAATGAGAAAATGTTGTAAAGTGAGTTTTGGAAAGCTTATAGGACACACAGCTTTTTTTTTTATTTTAATGGGATTTTCTACATCCTCCTACTTAAGTATAAAGTACCACTTTAAATACCAAACACTAACTTCTGATTGTCCTCATGTGTCTGAGCAAAATGACAGGATGCTACACACTCAGGGACATTTAAACTGCTGCCTTTTGACAGCACAACTCCCAGCTGAAAGCATTTTGTCTTCTTGGTGAAAAAAATTAAAATATATATACACAATATGTATATGCAATAAATACATATACACCATATAAATAGATCTGTCCTGGTAACTGATTTAGGCACAGTATAACTGGATACTTTTGCCCTGTCTTCAGACAGATCCTTTGCATCTTCTGACAGCCTTCTATCTATCATTTGGGAAAAAAAATCATATACCCTGGAAGACAACATAACTGGTAAACTAAATATATACCCTTAGAGGAAAAAACACTTACCACTACTTAGCCAGCTCAACATAAAAATACCAAGTCAACATTGGATCTCATATCAGTGTGCATGCATGCACACATATACAAGTTGGAAACAAGGCCTGCATGGTTTGGGCACAAGTTTTTACTCAGCCCAGTTTGCAGCGTTAATGCAGGCACATTTAAACAGGTTCTGACCTAAGTGGAAAAATCAGCACAAGAAGATAACTCTGTGCTTTCTGCACAGGAACACACATAGCTTGTGTGGCCACCAACTTCCCCAGAGTAGAGATAGAAAATGAGAGAGGTGAGCAGAGAGATGAAATGGGGTTAAAAGAATTCCTTGAATTACGATGACACAGACTGAACTTCCTCTCAACTTCATCAACAGCAGAAACCAACAACAAAAACTACTGTGACTAGTTTACCGACTTCACCAATCAGATTTGGAAGACACTTTAAATGCCTGCTGCAGCCAAAAAGAAGCAAGTTTGGTATTTCTTTGTTTTCAACAAGTAGCTGCCAAAATACCTGCTACAGTTTTTCAACCTACTTGCACATTCACTAGGCAATTTTAATCACATACAGCTGTTCATGCAACTTTAATGGTGTTTTCCCCCCTGAAACATTAATTCCCCCTGAAACATTAATATTTCCTGGTTAACAGTCTCATATTATAAATCATGTTGTGAAATACAGCCTATTAAAGGGGGAAGTTTATGCAGAAGTTTTTGCTAAGCAACTGATACCCACAGAAACAGAACAAAATACCACTCTGCACACACAGGCATTCAAATGCCTGAACTAAACACATCAGAAGGGAACAGATCACATTGGCGCACACAGTATTGGTAGAACTGGGATTAGTTTGAACTGATTTCTTGTCCGTTAGGTTATTATTTTTTTTAAATTCATTTATTTTAAGAAGTGAAATACTGTTTAAATCTTATAAACTAGACTTTAATATCACTTTATGATTGCTCTTCTTTTACATCTAGAAGAGATCACCATGACCACCTGATTTGATCCCCTCCTTAATGTTGACTGAAGAACCACTCTCACGCTTTAAAACTTCTGGGTCTTCTTTGCTATATATAAATTAGCTGCCAAACATGACTGAAAAGATATTTAAAATGAAAACAGGAAGAGGAATAGAGGACAATCAAAGGCACTGTTTGCAATAGTCCTGCCTTGACCTCTATCTGGACAGCATTATCATACTTTCTTCATTGCCAAGATCAAGGCATATAAGGTTGAGGGCATATATTTTATTTAAACATACTGCAGAAGGACATTAAATTTTACAGGTCAGATTCTCCATGGTGCTTGAGCAAAGCTGGGCTGCAGGAAAGAGCAAACAGCCAGCTCACGTGACAGCTACCAAGGTGCAGCTTCCCTTTTATCTACCCAGAACAAACATCCTCAGCCTTGTTATGGCCAGACAGGTCCTTCAGTCCAACACACACTCTCTCTGCCTGGATTTTACAGGGATGACAGCTCATAGGGCCTATGGTACTGCCTTAACCAGCACCATTTGGTAATAGGTATGAGTTCCGCAGTGAGACAAAGTCCCGTTGTACAAACAGTTGCAAAAGGGGGTGGCAGCACTGCCAGTCTTTATCAGGTTTTTGCCCCCCCCACCCCCACCCCCCGCCGCCCCGAGAGCTCCTTCACACAGACAGAAGTTCCCCCTTGCCTTTCAGAAGCACTCTTGGCCACCTCACGCCTAAACATTGTAATCGTACATGAAAGTTTCATACATAAGCAAGTTTCAGTGAATCAACCTCACAGTACTGGCATACAACCAACCATTCCAACCACATGATGCATTATTTCAACCATAACTATGAACCCAGATATGAAATGAGGTCCTGACTCATCCCAACTAAGGCACCTGAGATGACTGCATCCAGAGTCAAATTTCCCCATTGCATGGCCAGTGAGAACAGATGAGACATCTCCTGTGGATGTTATGGCCCTGAGAACACGTGTGACCCCCTGGGCATCAGCATTTGTGTTTTTGAATGCGCAGCTACGAGTCTTCACTGGCACACTCAGCTCTCCCTGCTGCAGAGAAACACCATGGATGCACAGATAGATGAATGCTAGGAAGGGATCAGTTTCATCTTATCTGGGGCAATCTTTCAGCCATATAACGAAATAAAAGTCTCCTGGGCACCTTAGAACAACATGTTTTCTGGCCAGGCAACCATGCCTCCCTCTCCAGGCTCCATGTGGTCTGCAGGTTTAATCTCATCCTCCTGCAAAGACACGGGCAGGAGCAGGGCCACCCTTAACTCCATTGACTGCTCCATGGCTGCACGCTTCAGGCAAAGCAGCATTCAGTTGTGTATGCCTATTAGGGCTCTAATACTGGAAACAGAAGTGGAACAGACAACCAAGCTAATTTAATCTAGCAAGGTAATTCACTTTCAGTATTAACCCACATCCCCTCCCACTGCCTCAAATGAATCAATGACAAGTGCCCAGCCTTCTCCTTACGGAAAGGGAATTGTATGCCTATTATCTTTATGCTTCACTCCATACACACTGTAGAAATGACTGTACTAGATTCTGAGCTTACTGATCTCATTGTGAGCAGGGATGGCTTCCACAGAAGTAACTATGTTGCTACTACTGTAAAGCAGGACGGAGATCTGAATTGGCCACCTGTTACTTAATGTACTCTCTGCAGTCAGAGTCTACTTTCCAGATGTTTTTTCTTGTTGCTGCTGCTGTTGGTTACCAAAAGCATGAAGCTTGGCAAGCACAAGAAGAAAGCCTCTCCTCCATTCCCCTCTGTCCCCATCCTGCTTTTGCAGGGCATGTATACGAGATAAACACTAAACAGTTCCCTTAGCTGTAGTGACTTGAGACATAAAAAGCAGAAAAATTCCCCTCATCGCAAGATTTTCTCAGTAAGGTGTCACCTTTTAACCCTTGTATAGATTAACTTTTTAGAGCAGGTACTTCTTTAAAGTACTCCCTATCCCTGCCCACAAGGAAAATAACATCTTCAGCTATGGAAGTATCTAGGCTCCTTCTTGAAAGTCAGGAAATTACACAGAAGGTTATTAAAACCTAGACATAAGACTGTTCCTCGGTCTGCAAGTTTTCCATTCACAATTTCTTACATTCAGAGGAAGTTTGCACCTACACACATGTGCGGTTGTGCAAGCCTGATATGCCATTATATATCCATCCGTCATCCAACTGGTTGCCAGTACTTTTGTGGAATTATGTTGAGGAAGTCAACTACAACCCCTCCTTCCTACAAGGGCTAACATACAGTGTCTCACACCTGCCAAGAGACGGAATTCATTCACTTCTAATAACGGCGGGCTTTCACTAGATCGCCTCCATAATTCTTAATCAGGCATTTGTACGTGGTCTTACCAGTGACAGATGTAGCTGCTTAGCTCTCACTCAGCTGGTTTCACTGCCAGAAATCTGCAGGCCAGGCAAGCTGGGAAAGTGTTATATGTTATGAAGTGCCAGGAGAGGGAGGGAAATCATCACCCAAGCTCTTCTGGGTCACTATCACGATGTCATTGATGTCACCGCTGCAACAATCAACCCTGAAGCACAACATGATGATTGTTTCCCCAAGTCACATTCACAGCGTGTTTGTTCCAGTAGGCTTGAAAATGAGGGGATGTGGCAGGCTAGGTTTTCCTGCTCAGTAGGTTTTTGCTCCAACCTAATTAAAAACATTCAGCAGTTCACTGAAGTTCCTTGCAAACTGCACGTGTCCCATGCTTTAAAACAAGCTCTGAAAGCAAAGAGCTTGGTTTTTGTTTTGTTTTGTTTTTTATCTTCCAAATGTCCTCCCCAGATGGACAGGACTCCTCAGAAATTTCTTTGTGATACTATACTGACGCTGCTGAAGCAGAAATGCTGAGCTGCTTCTAAATGATCTTTGTTTTACTGTTACTGTTAATGGCTTTTTTCCTCACCTAGAAGCTAACAAGGAAAGCCATTCTTGGTTCTCTGATGTGCAGAGAAGTGACAGCACAGCTCACGGGAAACAGGCAGCTCTGGTCACCTTGGTCTGAAACTGGGTCAGGGATGCCAGTCTGTGGTTATACCCAAGGAATATGCAAGTAATACTGGGATTTGGACACTGAGGACATGACCACCCTTTTCTTGCAGGCAGAACTTGGGTACTTCAGCTTTAGTGCTCTGAGAGAAGGCACCCTCCTCACAACTAAGGCATATTTTATGCACAAGTTTTTAAAAAAGGTCACATTTCTAGGAAACATGTCAGAGGATCTATGCAAGCAGCCAAGCCAGGCCCTGCACTGCCATACCACCTTAACCCAAATGCAAGCCACTGCTGGGAGATGGCCACCACCGTGCATTATGTTGATGCTTGTGGGAGAACGTGCACCAATGGAAAGTCAATTCAGCTCCAAGCAGTGTTAACACTGCTGGAGAAATTCAGCGGTAAAGACTACATCAGCGTCACACATTATGCTTGTAAGTTCATCCTCCCTACTGAAAACAGACCATTTGCCTGCCAAAAGTCGCTCCGACCTGGGGAACCACAGCAGAGGACGGTGTCCACACAAAAAGCTTGAGAGCGCATCAGGAAAGCTCCTGCCATCAAAAAAGTGTTAAAGTATCCTCCAGACCAGCTAGCTCCCAGATTCAGCCTTTCTCAGGAACTGTACCTCAATGTTTCAAAAAACACCTGTCATCATCTCCAAAAGTAGAGTGCCCTTAAGCTGTACAGCCAGGAACACATTCCTTCAGGGTTGTAACAAGCAATTAATGGATGTGAAGCAATTACTTTTATACCCATACAAATGAAACTCCTCCAATGCAATTAACTATCCCTTATCATCTACTGTTGAATTTGCAGAAAGCATATGCTGTACACCCTCTCCTCCCCTAGCTTTTCCACAATTTTAATCAGTTTGTTTTAGCTAATGTAATGGAACCTACCTATTCTAGAGAAATAATATATGGCTGCAAATTATCTGAGTATTTTTAAAGTTTTTTTCATTTTGAATATAATTTCATTTGAGATTTTGCAGCTTTCATTTCTATTAATAAATTATTATTTCTTCTTTATAAGTGATGAGCTAGTGTGTCATGTAATTTTTTTCCCCTAAATAGACCAAGACTTTGATCTAATGGAAGTCCTTGCTGGGAGTAGAGAGACTTTCTGTCTAATTTAGTTACGAAAAATATTCAATTAAACTTGGGAGTTTAATTCATTTAGTTATGAAAATTAAATGAGCTCAATAAGGTACATTTGATTTGCCTTGGGGCGGGGGGGGGGGGGGGGAAGGAAGAGAAGAATCTCTGAAAAGGGAACAAATAAAAAGGTAGAACAAAAGTAACTTTTCCTGCTCACGTTGAAAGGTGGGTAACATTTCCTGTGCCTATATAAAATATATCTACAATAAGTCCATGCAAAATTATATCCAGAAGCCACATGAATATCTGGTAGTAACACCCTAATTGTCTCCTGAGTATACAAAAATCCCCGTAGGTCATAATAAAGTTCATCCTAGTCAAGGGAAGATCTGACTCCTCACACCAGGAAGACACCATCCACACACAACATTTTTCCATCTCCACTTGGGGAAAAAGGAAAATATTGGAATTATTTTTAAAAACCAGAACAGCAACATGGACCTCTCAGACAGAAGCCCCCTTCTAGTTTTGCAGCCGTCACTTACCATTTTTGCAGATAGGACAGCACTGATCAGGCTCATACACTGGATCCACGCACTCAGTCTGGGGACAAGCTGAGACAGTGCACAGCACTTCGCCATTGGCTTCACAGCGACACTTCTCACATGGAGAAACCTGAAACACAAATCCAGCCACCTTTTAACCTTCTCACTTAACGCCCTCCTAAAGCCCACAATACCTACCTACCTTCCCATCTGCACTGTCCTTTCCTTCACCTCTTTTTCTTCTCACTTCAGAACAAATGCTTTTTGTGGTCTGAATAATGCAGACAGTGAGGCTGGGTGCCTGCAAAATTACCAAACCACAGCAGAAAAAAACCTCACAGGTTCTGCTCTGACCTCAGCAGCTAATGTGAAAAGGGATCTTGGGCACAAGAACACTTTAGGCTTTAACACAAATAAAGCCAAAATCTCCCTACCACATTTCTAATGAACTTCCAGCAAATTATGTTCCCAATTTAGATGAAATCCAGTTTAATTAGAGGTTAAAAAAGTAATTTAGCAAAAAATACTGTATTTACAGAAGAAAAAAATTATGAAATGAAATATGAAACTTCTTTTAATGGAAAGCCTTGTTGCAATTTTTCCAGGTTTGAAAGCTTTTTGGTAGCAGGAAGTTGCATTTTATCGAAAATTATCATTTTCAAAGAGAAGTCAGGAAAAAAACTATCCTTTGAATTCAGGTATTTCCCATAGGTTAACTCTATTTGGACCACTCCTGTAATACTCGTAACCTTCTGAAAAGAAGCTGCAATTCAAAGAAAGGGATGAAGCAAAATACATGTCATCCTTTTTACCTAGTGAAATATTACTGGTTTTGAAGAACTCCACAGAATAGGAGCACCACAAGATGACTACTTGAATGACCTACTTCAATGAAATCAATTCCAAACAAAACAGCATCAAGGCCCTATTTAAGAAAAAATGGACTTCCAAATGTCTGCATTTGCCACACGTACAACTCCAGCTGCTCTCTTCAGTGTTTCAGGTGCTGCTTGTTGCATCGCTGATGTCCTCGTACCACACAAGGAGCTGGAGGTGGAGGGAAGCAAGGGTACTGAAGAGCAATAAATGATGTACTGTGAATCTCATTGCTATACACAAAAACCCACACTGGCATCCATGCTCACACTGCGGGATGAAAATGCAGCTGAATGTTATTATTAGTGATACTCTAAATCTATAATCTCTGCAGATTCTTGGTTTACTTAAGGATGAGGGGTTTTTTTTGTTGGTTTTTTTTTTTTTTTTTTTTTACGAACCCCTTTTCATTCCAGACTCCAGTTGATGCAAACAACCACCCATTGCATTTCTCCAATAAAAGCAGAGTAACCACGAATCTAAAAAAAAAAATTATATTAATTCTCTGTGAAGAATCATCCAGATGTCTAACTTGCAGATGATCTCTTTCTTCTCCCTATTTCTATAGGCAGCCCATATTTTCATCAAATCCATTCTCTGCTTGCTTGCCTCTTTCACATCCTTCTCACTTCCAAAGTTCAAACATGCTGATGCTTGCACAGCACCAGCTCCAACTAAATGCTCATCCATGCTTTGCCACTTCTCTTCCCACCTGCCAGGGCTGTTATTTGCTTATGCACTCACATATCTTTCACGCTGTCCCCTCTGCTTAGAAAGCCTAAATAGGGTCTCTTGCTGTGTTGCTTTCTGCTTTTACTACTATTATTTATTTCAGGTTTCCTTTGCTAGCTACTCATTTCCAGTTTTCTCTTTGCTTTAACTCTACCAAGGATAACACCGCACTATACATTTATAAAATGCCACAAGGAGGCTGACAGCCCAGTACTGCAGATTTTTATTGTAGGCTTTGGGCCAAGAATTTTGTCCAGTAATTGTTTATAAGCTGCCACGTTCGCTTGCAGAGCTGGAGTGTCAGTGGATGAGGAGGCTTCTGATCCAATGATCAAGAGTCGACAGACTCAGGTATCCCAGGTAATGACTTGAACCACACATGAAACTTTTGAGCGCCAGCAAACCTGAGCTCCTACCTATCTGCTAGTCAACAGTAAGAATCCTTCCCTCTGGAGTTACAGCCACAAACAATACATACTAAATTATGAAAACATGCTTTTTAAGGAGGACTGGGGTTTTTTTTTTTTTCTTTTTATTATGAAGGAACCCTACTTGATCAAAGCTACCAGAACTCAATTCCAAGGATCAGGCTCAACAAGGCTAGCTTTCAATCAGTTTTTAACATTTTTTGCCATGACTTGAAAAAAATGCAAATTTGCCAGTCATCACTGTTCAATGAGACCAGTAACTACAACAACAGATACTCCTTCTCCCAGGACAACACTTAGCAGCTGTGCCATTCAATATTAGAAGTGATATAAAAAACAGAGTATCTGATGATAATCAGGAAACAAGACAGCACACAGATGTTATTCCTAAAATCTCTCATCTGTAAAATTTAAACATATTCTAATTACATAGGTTGTTACTAGAATTCTAAATTTGACAGAAGCCTAAAATTCTTACAACAACAAGAAGCCATTTAATGAAGCACTGAAAATACTATCAAATGAGAAACAAAATTGCTCTAATCTTTATCTAATAATGATGATTCAGAATAATGCATTTCCATCCTATACAGCACATAGACTTGAGGATTACATCTTTCATGAACAGAGCACACTGTTAATGTGATTTTGCATTCACAAATAACCTTCCTGTGTAATAAATCATGGGATTTCAGGGCAACACATTTAGTACACATTTAATAAGTACTGTCATCTATACAAGCCACCAGTATAAGTAGTGGTAGCAAGGTTAAGGAAGGTCTCCATGTGCTTATTTCTACAAAGCTCTTTTCAGGCATGTAAGTGAACCACAGTGGCTGCCAAAACGGTATTACTGTCAACCTTTATCTGCTCATCTTTGGACTAAACGGTAGTATTGCTTTTTATATATGATCAGGATGCAGCAGGAACTGTAGAAAAGGCCCACTTCTTTCTGCATCTTAATGGCAACTTAATACTCAGACACATAATCATCACTAGAGGGAGAGAGAGAGACAATAAGACTGTGCGTATATGCAACAACAATTAAATAAATCAGAATGAAAAGACACATTTGGTCCTTCATTTCCTCTCTTCTACTCTTACAACGTAAGCGCGTTCCCTGCAGCGCAGTTCCTAGTGGCAGCCCATGCAACAAGCACCCCACTTGTTCATCTCTGAAACGACCTGCCCAGCAGCACTAACGCTTAGCACATCTGACATAACCAGGCTGGACTGGAAATAATACCACCTATCAACCTCTCTCTGAAGACTAATGATACCACATCCCTGTGGTCTACAGATGAAGCTATTAACTCTATAGCAGCAGTGGTTCTGCCTATGCAAAAGCCACGGGAAGATAACAAGAGGCACACAAGTCTTACAAGTTCACCAGGCAGCCATAAAACCTGTAGAAAACAGAGTGCAGATGGCAAAAAAACCCACACAAAAACTTCTTCAGAATTGTTTAAAGGGAAGTTTATGAGCAGATGTATAAATGGACTTGCAGATGTTGTAAAAAAGCAAACACAGCATTGTGTAAACAGGTAGATTTCCCACTAGTGGGACATGAAAAGAACTGCAGCTCATTAAGAGCAGTAGGTTTATGCAGCAACTTAAGTGTAAATTGGCATAATTAAAAAGTGACAAATCATTTGCAATCACTAAAGTTCTGGTACAAAGTAATTTGAGCTCTTCTCCCTTTCCAACATGGCAAATTTTACTTAAAAGCACAAAAGAAACCAAAACCAAACGAACAAAAAAAATCTGAATTTAAAATAAATTATATATATATATATATATATATAAAATCTGCATTTGGTTCCTTGAGCCTTGAAAACATCCAGGTTTTAAAAAAAAAATCAATCATCATCCCAAACTTATCTGCTATTGTGCTGGAATTTTTATTAATATTTCCTTGCCACTTACACAACTCGGGAGAACATGAATGGGGTTAGGCTGACAAGAATAAACCTATCAGCCTTGGCTTTACTTCAAAAATACCACAAATGTTTCAAACATTTTTCAAAGTTTGTTGACTTCCATATTTCCAAGCAACTTATTCACAAATAAGTACAATTTTCAGCAGGAGAGAAATTCTAAAAAAAACACATGAAGCAACAACTTCCAAAAACATAGGTTCTTTCCAAACATGACACTTCTGAAGGTAACTTATGGTCCTTGTCAGGCTCTGACATAAAGTCAGCCTGTATTTTCAAATCGTACTGTAAGACTGAAAAACATCTAGTGGAACACGTTCTCAGCAACCTCCAGCTCCAGTGCAGAATTTCATCCTTGCTGCATTTCACCAACTAAGGCTTTTGCTCCCAGTTCTACTTGTATGGATGCTGTGATCCCTCTGCCATCCTGCCTCACAATACCCACAGAGGAGTAGAGTGGAGCTGATGGAAACAACTTTATGAGACCTCATCCTTCCCCCACACACCTGTGTTGTGTTTTGTGTCGACATCCATGTCCTTTTTGAAAACAGAAAAAGCACCTCCATGCGCATGCATGCACACACACACTCAAAGCCTGCAGAAAGGACTGTGAATCAAAGAACAAACGCATCAAACCTCCCATTCCCTGGTGCACACAGCTTTCGAGTTACCACTGGCTCTGGCCAGGGCAATTTTTTGCCATGCCAAGCCATAGAAAAGTTTTATATAAGCAAAATCCCAAATTTGCATGGATATTTACTCATCTAGACATAAATGTGCAGAAAATCTCACTTAAAAGTTAGTAGGTCACATTTTTCTTCCTTTAGTGATGCCAGGTACTCTTTGCCACAAATAATAGATGCGGACACAGAGAAAAATCAGATTACTATCCATTTATAACTCCTTCCCTGACCTTCACCAAGAGACAGGATATTAGTAAACTCTCTAAAACCATCAACTTTAAACTTGTAAAATGACCTCTGAAACTGTGAGCAGTTACCTGCATTTGCAATTGCTTCCACCGAGCAGCAGCAATCTGACCACATCTGTACCTTACCCTGCCAGACATCTCCACTGACTGCAGTGGCATGGGCAAACAGCTGCATTTACAGTTTTGTGCTCACAATATTGGAACCAACGTTGAAGCTCAACTAAAAACCAAGGTCTTCACACATCAAAATAAACAGGGTGCTGTCCCACCGCCTAAATGCATCAGTAACTTCCCTTGCACATCCTGGGCAGACAACCCTTCTCACCTGTGTTTCCAAAGCTGGCTTACAAAAAGTAGTAAGGGAACCGATGTTTCGTTACAGGAAGGTATCAACACAAGGGCTGAAGGCTAAATGGGGTTAAAAAGAAAGCTGAAACCAAAGTCTTTTCAGAACATTTCTGTAAATGTCATTGTTCAGCAGTCCTTTTTTACCAAGGTTGCCAGCCATGTTCAAATGTAACAGGGAGCCTTAAGGTTCTATTCTCTCACTACATGCTTAACACAATAAGGTATTTCAGTCTTGCTTTACAGCCATCAATACAAAACCACTATACAAATAGACAAAGAAATGCAATTTGTTAGAAAAGCACGAATGAAGAGTGGGGAGAAGCATTTAAAACTCTGACCTACAGAGAACGTGTGCAGAAGCATCACTGTTTTGGCCACCCCTCAGAATTAACTTTGCTGGAAAAGGAAGGACCTCACAATCCATCTCTGAAAATGTCACACCAACTAGCAGCTGTTAAAAGTACCTTCTCCCTCTTAAGGCAGAAACAGCTACCCCAAGACCGAATGCAATCCTTGAGGGTGACATGGAAAAAGGGAGTATGCTACAATGCTGTCTGCCATACTTTGAAATCCACTATTGTTCTACACATTATTCCCAATAGAGAGCATGGGAAAACACTGTGATTTATTCCAGAGAGAGTAATTCTGCTCATTTATTTATTTTTCAGTAAGTTCAAAACATGGAAAGACATTATGAATCAAAGTTAAGTTTCCAAGAACATGCAAACACCAGAGAGCAGAGGTGGCAATTTATTTACAGCCTTCACAAATACATTTTCTTTTTCTCCATCCTGAGAGAGGCTCAAGCTTCCAGAACCCTGAACTGGATTTCGTACTCCCCTCAACATATTCAGCTCAAAAATCTCTGGTGTGTTCCAAAGTGGGGTTTGGACTAGCCCTGTACCTAACAGTCCTTTGCAAGCCAATTCTTAAGAGCCTGCTTGCAAATCTCAGCCACAATAAAACACTACAGGGAAAAAGGTAAGGTAAGCAAGCAGAAAATCAGCCCCAACTACAGAACTTTTCAGTTGCACTGTAATAAGTTGCATTTTCAATGACAATGACCTTGCACAGTAATGTTAAAGAGGTCCTAGTCTAAAAGGATTCCCCTAATTATAAAGCTTTGCAAGTCCTTTGTTTAGGTATCACTGTGATCCAGACTTCGAACCACACTCTTAAAAAAGAAGGCCCACAGTAATTCTCAGAAAGCAAACCTTATCCAACCTTGGCAGCACAGTTTAAATCGTTAAAGAGAGCAATGACTGTTAAAAAAAGGTGTATCATTACAGGCTGATTACTAGGAATAAAGTCAGCCCACAAAACCCTGCTTGATCCCTGCAAAGTAGAAGTTTCACACATAACAGTTAAATAAGGAAACAAATGAATTGCTGAAAATTTTCATAAAATCCACATCACCTCCGAGTAGCATCCTTCCAAGTACCGTTTTTTACTGTAAATACCAAAGGAATTGATAAAGATCAGCCCCCTCATTTAAAAATGTTACAGTATCACAGAGCAAGAAAGGCCGTATTTAAGGGTAGCATTTTACCGCACTGCAAAAGTAGTATTAACACAGAAATGAAAAGGGGAGGGTGAGACCCAGAACACCCTCCGAGAAAGCACCCGAGGAATATAATGCCACTTTGAACACGAGAAGGACCCACAAAACGACTTTTGGCTTCAGCCCTTACCATGAACTCCTCTAGGGTCTGGTAGGTTTTCCCTCGAAACTCGCAGTAGTTCTTCCTCTCCTTGCACTGCGGGCAGCACTGCGTGGTGTCCACATGGACACACCGAGGGTGGAGCCTGGGGCACTCGGGCTGTATGCACAGCGGGCCCTCCTCGGTGCAGAGGCAGGGGCAGGCGGAGGGGCCCGGCGCAAACTTCTCCCCAATGGAATATACGAAGCCGCTTTCGTCCACGCAGCCTTTCCCACGGTAGTCCGGATAGGCATACTCCTCCGGGGGCTCGGGAGTCACGCTCGCAACGGCTTCTGGGAGAGACAAGTCTTCAGCCACCTGAGGCTCCTCGGGAGCAGCATCCCTTTGCTCTTGCACTTGAATGCTCCCAGATTTACTGCTCGTCCCCTGGCTGTTCCAAGCCTGCTTTTGCTTAGTCCAAGACTCCTTGTTCAAGTAGTTCCTGTTTCCTTTGCTCTTCCAGTCCCTGCTACCCTCCTCCCTCCCGCTCCTGCCGATCTCATTCATTTTCCCTGGGCCTGTCTGGCTGTCCCTTGTAGATGTGTGATCCCTCTTTTCCTGGCTTGCCTTTATCTCCTGTTTGTCTTGAGCCTTGGCCAGTTTTTGCACAGGTATGGTGGAGCTACAGAGGGCAACCATGAGGCAGCAGGTTACAAGAAAAGAACTAGAAAGAGCTCCAATTGCCATTGCAGTAGAGCTGGGCATCACCTACTGCATCCCACAGGGGACACTGCATTCACATCGGAGGGAAGCACTTCACAGATCCACAGTCCCTAGGAAGAGAAGGATAAGGAACACTTCAGCTGCTGCACTTTTTCACACCCTACACCCACGCACCCACCCCCCGGCCTCCACCGATGCAACATCTCAAACAACACGCAACCTGCCTCGGTAGTTTATGCAAAAGGCAAACAACAGCCTGGTGCTGCATCCCTCCTCCTCCTCCCCCGCTCTGCCAAGTCTTATAAATAGCAGGGCTCTGGACACAGACCCGGCGTCTTCGCCTCCGTGAAGAGCACCACGCACAACTCCAGGGAGTTCGGATTTGCAAAGGCAGGTGCATGCAAAACCCAGAACGTTTGGAGGTTATTTTTCCTTTCAAATGACAACACGTGAAGAGGATGGACGCTTGCTGAATTAAATGAAGCTCCCCTACACACAGCAGAGTCCGGAAAAGAAATCACCCAACGGAGTCCCAGTTGCTGACTGCGTGCTCGATGGTTTTCATTAACCTCTTATCCAGTCTTGAAGTATGCTGCTGTTTTGGGGTTTTTCTTAAATACCTGCCAGCCAGCACATTTCTGTCAAAGACAACTAAACCCATGCGCATTAAAGCAAGCAGAGCCAAACTACCCCGCTGCCGAACTACCTAAACAAGCACACACCACCTCCTCCTCCTCCCCGTGCTTAAGGCAGAGCAGCGCCGTTAGGAGTTTCCGCAGCAGAGGCTCATTTAACCCACATCCTCCAGGAGTTCAGCGACACTCCCGGCACCTGTCCGTAAAACACTGCACTCCGAATCGGCACAAACCCAACCAAAACACGTCCACGGCTCCGGCCACGGCAAGCGAAGGCGCTCCAGCCTCCCGGCACGGCCCCACCTCCGCGGTACCGCTCCCCAAAGCCATTTAAAAGCCTCCCTCCCTCCCTGCCCGCCCGCCTCCCCCGGCCCTCACCGGCGGCCCGGCGGGGGCGGCGGCACCGGGGGGCAGCGCGCTCCGCCCGCCCAAACTTTCCAGCGGGCCGGGCAGCGCCGCCCGACCCCCCTGCCGCTGGGGGAGCCGGGGCCAGCCCCTTCCCCGGCCCTGCAACGTCCCCCGCGGCCCGGCCCGGCGCCTCCCTACCTGCGCTGGAGCCCGGCTCAGCCCCGCCGGCGGCTCGGGGCGCCAAGCCTCGCCCCCCGCCCGGCTCCCATGGCGGGGCCGCGGGCGGGCGGCCGGCGTCGGCTTGTTGCTGCCCGCCCGCCGCCGCCGCGGACCCGCAAAGCCCGCAGCGCGGCAGCCAGGCGATCCGGCCCCGCCGCCCCGAGGGCGGGCTCCGCCGCGGCCCCCGTTTCTCTCACATGGCGGCCGTGCGCCGCCGGCCCCGGGAGCGGCGGCAGCGGGGCAGGACGGGCGCTCCCTCCCTCCCTGCCTCCCTCCCTCCCTGCCTCCGTCCGCCCGCCGGGCCGGGCGCAGCGCGGGGACTCGCCACGGGGCGGCAGCGCCTGGTGCGGCCGCGCAGCGCCCCTGCCCGCCCCTCCCCGCCGGCGGTGTGGGGGGCGGGGGGCAGACCCACTCGTGCCGTCGGGCCCCACGGCGGGCACGCTCCGGGCCGGGAGGGGGGCGCCCCGCGCAGCGGGCGGGCGGCTGCGGAGAGGGAAAGCGGGGCACGGGGGGCCGGCCGGGGCGCAGCCCCGCACACCGGCGGCCGAAACTTTTGCAGGTGTCAGGGCGTCAGGTCGGGGCCTGAGCCCCGTGCGCCGCCCGCGGCTCGGACGGGCGCGCTCCCGCGGCGAGGCGCGCCCCCGCCGCGCCCCCCTGTCCGCGGGGCCCGGCCGCAGCCCCGCGCTATAGCCGAGCCGCGGGGGGGGTGGGGGGGCGGTTAAACAGGGTCCGGCGGGGCCGTGCAGGCCGTGCCCCCGGGCTGTCCCCACGGCCGCGGTGGCGGCTCTGCCTTAGCCCGCTCCTGCCGGCCTTTTCTGGCAACGAGGTGGTACGTGACCTGCTAGTTGAGATATTGAGTTACGCTTTCGAACGGCCGATGGACGCTTCTGTAATTAAATATAATTGCAGTTTTTCTCCTTTATGCTTTTTGGTACGGAAAAAGGGACAGGATGGTCCATTATAAAGATGATGGCTGCAGCACACTTAGCCAGACTGTTGGGACAGAACACCAAAGGAAAGCTAGAGGTGCTTTTGTTCTGGAGCTGAGAAAGGGCTTGGAACGCAAAAGGTTACTTATTTATGTATTTATTTTTAAGCCGCATTTGATGACATACCAGTATAATCTTCTTGAGTTTTGCTGTACAGATGTTCCAGAGCAGTCCCAGCTGCACTAATCCTGCTGCTGCAGTAGCTCTTTAGCAGCCTGCTGTGCCCGACTTGTGGCTAGGGCTGGTTTTCCCGAAGTACTTGGCACTATAACTGAAATTTTTTAAGGTAGGTAAACCTTGTAGAATTTTTTTTTTTTTTTTTTTTCATTAAAATGGTAGCACTGCAGTATCAGTACCCAGGAGAGCACCGAAAATCTGCTGGATACTAATGTTTCACTGTTAAGTACCATCATGAGCGCCTGTTATTTGTGAAAACCAAGACACTTAAACTCCTCCACAGGAGGATGCAGGTGCTAAACTCTTCTGGCTGCTGGGTTCTCGCTATAAACAACTGAGTCCTGTCTGTTCACAAAATTATTTCTATTGACATCATCTCATATCTCCCAGTGAGATATTCACCAGCTAAATAATGGTTTAATCTGAAACTTTAAAATACAGAACTAAAGTTTTGAAGGGTACGAAGAAGTGTTTCCATAGGTTGCGCTAGTAAAATGAAATTCCACATTGCTACGGGATTGCTAGGCAAAGTCTTACAGAGTTAAGCTAGACCTTTCACATTACCTGACTAATAATCATTAAGAAGTATTTGCCTTCAACTTTTCGTCTTATTACCTCTGAATAAAGAGTTTAATCTTTGCCTTTTCTGAAACAGTAATTTTATATAGCATAAGCTGCCATGGGGCGACCAACCATACACCACATCGCTGATTCTTGGAAGAACAACATGAATGCCCATCCTAGGCTTTGCATTCACAAGCCTGTAAGCTTTGCTATCAAGCAGCAGCTAGTTGTGGCTAGAGCAAACCAGAAGGAAACAGGGGGCCTAGGAAGGCACTGCTATGTCTATGATAAAGAGGAGAGAGAAGCCAGTTTGTTGTTCTGACATTTTCACGTGTTCCCAGGTGAAACTGGTACAAAATCTGAGTTCTACAGCATTCAGGTCTTTCTCTGTAGGAGCTCTGCCTCTCCCAGACCTAGTTATGTGGCACACAGATCAGCCAGGGCTGAAGGTTCAAGATACCGCTGTGTAACAAGAAGAGCAAAGCCTCTGAGCACTTGCATAGCAACAGACTACAGCTCCTTCTAACCTTCTCGGCAAAGAAAAAGGTAAATACCCTCGTTTCTTTTTCTAGAAGATTTCTCACTGGACTCCAGCCTCTGTTTATTCAGTTTCATATGTATATTAAGTGATGGATTGTACCTGACATTAGGACCCTTGCAGAACTGACGCCAGACTGCTTCATTAGTGTCATAGCATCAATTTGCAATATATTATAGTCGAAATGGTCAAACAGAAGATATGTAAGAAATATTTGGTGGGTTTTTTTTCCATGTGAGGTCTCAACTAGAAGAAGAGAGAAATGTGAAAATCTGTTATTTGAAGGATGCTTTTAACAATGTCTTTAATGTGAGATTTATACTTCTGATATAATATAAGAGGCCCTGGAGTCTGAGTCCTTCTGTTTATTCATGGGATAGACACAGCATAAAATCACAGGTCCAAGTTTCCCCACTCTGCTGTCCCCCTAGGCAACAGTAGCAAGGACAACTGTGTCTCTGGATGAGAATCAAATTCTGCATCTCATTCAAGACAGCTTCCTTTTTGCTGGGTCTTGTCTGCATGATAAGAACTTTGCATTAGCTGTATCAGAGCTGTCAGGAGCAAACAGTCTGCTGGTTTTAGCTTATTTTTACTACGAATTAGCCTACTTTTACTAGGAAGAAATTGAACGGAAAACAAAAAAGGAAGCCAGCAGCCGAGATAAAGATGGTGTTGGTGAGGAATGGACTTAAATTAAACTAGTGTGATGATCATCTCTGTTAGACCAACCCGGAGACAGCGAGAGTGGACATCCGGGCTGAAGATAGCTGGCTATTAGTCAGAAAAACATAATTAAACATCTACTCCATGAGATTAGGGGGACTGAATTTTTGAAAAATATTTTTTAAGAGTTGCCTTGGGGTGAATGACAAGAACCTAAACATGGGATGTATGTTTTGCCAAGTTAACATTGGTTATCTGCCTGATTAATAACAATATAAAAAAAATAACCAGTCTCATAGCTATGCAGATGCTTCATTGCAACGTCTAAGACAACCACTTTTAGCCTATATATTGATAAAATGAAGCCCTGGATATGCACATACTCACCCCAGCACAGGCATGCAGCCCCGACACCTAACGCATGCATTCCTTCACATGACCTCATACAAGGCACGTGCCCCATCTTTCTTATTCTTATAAAAGAGGTGTCCCCTGTCTTCAGTGAGAAGTCAGGGAGAGAAAAGAGGAAGCTCTGTGAAAGCCTGTGGACCTGGGCTGGGCAGGGCGGGGGGCAGGGGTAGCAGAAGAGGGCCCCCCAGTGCAACTGGGGAGCAGGGGTCTGCTTAGAAGCCCCCACACAATAGCGAGGCTGGCTTCAGTGACAGGGTGTCCACTGAGCCCTTGGAGAGGGCAGGGTGTCCCCGGGGGGAGCAGTGCAGCAGCTGTCTGCAGCGTGTGCCCGTCTCAGCTCAACAGCTCTGAAACTCCTGAAGTAAAAGGGGAGAAAAAGCCCCCACAGCATGACTTCTCTGGGGAAACCGATGGTCATGCCTTTTTATGTTGCTTCGTTTCATTATTCCTCCTGAAAGGAAAGGAGTTGTTATATGAAAGGTATTTTTTATTGTGTGCTAAAGTGGCAGTTGTTCAGGCAGGTTCACATCACAGCCTTTGAAAGGTAGCAATTTGTACAATGGTATTAGTCCAGCCATATAAAATAAGGCCTTCAAATAGCAGTTAGTCTGAAGGCAGAAAGAGAGAGACAAAGCCAAGGTACATATTACTCTAACAAATCATGTGTATTTGAAAAGCTCAATTATAAATCAGAAGTTTAAACAACTTTAAAAAAAAAAAAGGCAAAAAAAAAGAAAAAAAGCAAGCTTCCATAACTGTTTTTAAACTAGGTTAGCTTTCATCATTTCATTTTTGTTTCTTCTATTTTCTTTGTGCCACTTGTCAAGTGATAGTGAACACGAACTGTTCCAGTTCTTTCTTTTTTCACTAGTCTGATGTCTCTTTAGTTGTCTGGTAAGTACTTACTGAAGAAGTGTTACATAAGCTGTAGTTACAATCATGTCTTCATTAATTGCTTTTAAATTATTCAGCTTTTTACAGATAATGATATGTTACAACATTATTTTTTCTGCTTTGTATGCGTGAAAACAAAACTTAAAAAAACCCCTCTGTCATTTAGAGTTTAGGATCTTCAGTACAAGGACTCTCTTTACACTTCTGTAAAATACAATTTGCATGCTGGGAAATGAATAATAATTTTTCATTTTAAATTTTACTTATTACTTGCAATAATAATTCAAAAAAATCTCATAGACTTGTAGGAGATTTAAACTTTAGAAGTCATAAGTTTATGAAAGACCTTTTAAAGGAGATTTTTACTGCTGCTGGTTGATGTTCTGAGAACTCCCCCTTTACCTTATGATTTCTCTCATTATTAAGCAAAATGCAAATATAATGGTGTGCTGCTTTTGGCTAGGATACAGTTAATTTTTTTCATAGTAACTGGTATGGGGCTATGTTTTGGATTTGTGTTGAAAACAGTGCTGTTAATCAGGGATGTTTCAGTCATTGCTGAGCAGTGCTTACGCAGAGTTGAGGCTTTTTCTGCTTCCTACCTCACCCACCCACCAGCGAGCAGGCTGGGGGGGCACAAGAAGCTGGGAGGGGACACAGCCGGGACAGCTGAGCTCGACTGACCAAAGGGATATTCCATACCATGTGATGTCATGCTCAGCAATATAAAGCTGGGGAAAGAAGGAGGAAGGGTGAGGACATTCAGTGATGGCATTTGTCTTCCCAAGTCACCGTTAATGCAATGCATTAAGTTCAACTGAGATCGCTGAACACCAGCATGCTGATGGGAAGTGGTGAACAAATTCTTTGTTTTGCTTTGCTTGTGTGTGTGTGTTTTGTTTTTTTTTTACCTGTCAAACTGTCTTTATTGCAAACCACAAGTTTTCTAGCTTTTCCAGTTCTCTCCCCGATCCCACCAGGGGGGAATGAGTGAGTAGGCAGCTGTGTGGTGCTTAGCTGATGGCTGGGATTAAACCATGACAAATGGAAGTAAAATATTTAATATTTTTTTAAAAAATAAAATTTCCTATTTAAAAGTATTTTTTCCAAAATATGGAAAAAGAGACTGGTTTTGTTTAGAACAACTCAGAAAAGCTCTTTTCCTGTGACACGACCATTTTCTCTCCTGCAAGCTCTGAGGAAACTGCAATGCACATATTCCACCCTGGTAATGGTTCCCTTCTAGGTCCATGAAAGAGAGAGAGAAATACATACTGCCTTTTTGTATATATATACATGTCTACAAGTTCTACCACTTTAAATAAGTTTTCAATTCTTACATGCCCGTTGCATCTCTAATGGAGACTTTGCCAATATAAACTTCAGAAAAGTGTTATTACGTAACCACAATAGTTAAATAATGTTAAAGATTGCATAAGTGAAACCTTTGGAGAGAAAGGAGGTTCAATTCAGGACCTGTGCATATGGGCTCATTCTGAGGAAAAAATGTTTGTCTATACAAAGCACAGTATTTTGTACCTCTAATTACAGGACATGAGAGTGATCATAAATGGATTTTGATGCATCTATTTGCACCACAGTTTCAGTAGCCTGGGGAAATTGGATGTTAATCTTGGCTTACAATGTTATTTGATATTTGCGCCTTTTTGCTCAGAGGTAACAAAAGGTTTTTGCATATGCGTACACATGGACATGCACAAAATAACACAAAATCTTTACATGTACATTCTTTTGTATAAATAAGTCTTAATAGTGTACCTTGTTCTTCCCTTTTGCAAAGCCAAAGGATGCGCTACTAACAGTTTTATTTTTAACATTGTTGTCATGTTGGAAAACTAAACAAAATATTCCTTAAGCTTGCATTTAGTTCTCAGAATCTGGAATTTGCTTGAAAGTACAGATAAGTATTACTTTTCCCTTTATTACTATATATAGAATACATTCTTGTTTTATTTATGTTTGTTTATCTAGGTACATTTGTGTTAACAGTAAATTTCTTCAATAAAGGCACATTAACTATCACAAGATAATGAAAGTGTTCTCAAGATGCAACAATCCAACACCTCGCACCAACTTTCCTGCCTTGAAAGACTGGTATAACAGATGGAGCTCAATGTCATGGACTCAATGAACTCAATGAACTTTAGAGGGATGGTCCATAGACTAAGAGAACGATATCTGTGTATTTATGTTAAAAGACAGGAAAGGTGATGATGCATTGGAAAGTGTGGCATGACATAAATGGTATGGTATAAGGGGTGGATACTGTCCTGGTTTTGGCTGGGATAGAGTTAATTTTCTTCTTAGTAGATGGTGCAGGGCTGTGTTTTTGGATTTGTGAGAACAATGTTGACAGCACACTGATGTTTTTAGTTGTTGCTGGGTGATGTTTATACTGAGTCAAGGACTTTTCAGGTTCTCGGGCCCTGCCAGTGGGAGGGCTGGAGGGGCACGGGAAATTGGGAGGGGACGCAGCCAGGACAGCTGACCTCAACTGGCCGGAGGGTTATTCCATACCATGGGATGTCATGCTTGGTATATAAACTGAGGGGTTGACCAGGGCCAGGGGATTGCTGCTTGGGAACTGGCTGGGCGCTGGTCAGCAGATGGTGAGCACTTGCATTGTGCACCACTTGGGGTTTTTTTCTCCCTTCCCTTTGGATTTCATTCATCTCCCCTTCTCCCTCCTTTTCATTATAACTGTTGTTATTATTATTATGGTTTTATTTTATTTCAATTATTAAATTGTTCTTATCTCAGTCCTAGAGTTTTATATTCCTTTCCAATTCTTCCCATCCCTCTGGGGCAGGGGGAGTGAGTGAGCAGCTGCGTAGTGCTTAGTTACCAGCTGGGGTTAAACCATGACATTTAGGGGAAAAAAAAATAAAATTAAAAAACATCTATTCCTGTATTGTTCCACATTTTAAGTTAATAGATCTCATCCTTTCACTGCTTTTTAATATTACTGGAGGAAAAAACCTACCCAAAACAAAACCCCAGCTTTTCTCTCTCTCTTCTGTTCTGACAGGATTTCTTGACCTTTATTGTATTAAATATTGAACTAAATTTCATGAATAAATGGAATTGGAGAAAAAAAAAATCTTATCTACCTTACAGAAAGATAGGGAAAAATAAAAGTTTTATTGTTAAAACTGATTTAGCACTGTAACTCACACAAATATTTACTTCCATTCTCTAACTTTCTTTAAAACTTCTGTAACAGGAATTATATTGTTTTCCTTTAAATTATTTGAAAAACAGCATAGGTTGTTTCCTCAGATATATGTATTTGAAACATAAATGTTTTAAAAGACATTGTCTTTATTCAAATACTCTGTTAATATTAGTATAGAGTAAAAACATTTATTGTATAGTTGGTAATTATAAACTTGTCTTTCACAAAGACGAGCCCTTAAAAATAATTTAAAAAATATCTTAACAGTTTTTGCATCATCAAATGTGTAAAATGCCTTATATCACAACTGAAGCTTTTTTTTTCATTTTTTCATTTTTTCATTTTTTCTTTTTTTTTTTTTTTCATTTTTCATTGTTGGAGAAGCTGATAAAATATGTGTTGAAATTGAGTTTGCCAAGCCACAAATTTGAAGGTTAAGGAATTTACAGTATGTGTGCAAATGCCTGCATTCTTCCAATGGTTTGCAGATTTAGAGTATAACCACCAGATATCTGATCCTGTAACATAACTGTTTGCAGACTCAGGAAACCATCATGCCTCTTAGGGGATATTCTCCAAAACTTACTGAGCATAAACCCCTAGATACAAAGCCTTCATGATATGCTTTCCAGAACACATCTTCAAACTCTTCCTATTCTTTGCCCTCCTTTTCTCTCATTGTTACTACCCAATGTGTAAAAATTAAAGCTTTGCAATGACGCTTCATGCATAATGCATACGCAACTTAAACTGCTGCCCACTTTACTTTTTGAACCTGCTGGCTAAGTTCAACCAAACTTGACAAAGGAATTGGATTATTAAAACTTCTAAAAAAGAGGTAGATTGGTAGAGAAGGAGCAACCTTATACCGGTTGTCACTGAAGATGTGCTGTGACCTCATGCCTTGTTACACACCAGTGACTCCAGTTGAGGCTGTACCCATATAAATGCCCAGGCTATGCTAGACACATAGAAGTTACACCTTCCTGGATGTGGAATTAACTGGTTTAAACACACCAATCTATAAGAAAATTCTGGTAATTCTGGTGTTCAAATAATTTTCCTGTCATTACCCTTCCCTGCATTACCGTAGAAGTCCCTGTGTCCCTTAGCAAGTGCCTCTGATACGGTACCAGGTAAGCAATGGATTGTTGTGTTTCTCTATTTAAATTAAAGGCCCAGTGAGGCCTTTAAATTCATTGATATATATTTGATAATGTCATCATTTTAAAAACTGGGCAAATTATGATTTGTAACATATTGAAAGTTTCATGAATTGCAGATTCCCAAGTGTTCTGTCTTTAGATCTAATTACTCGAGATTATTACATGCAGGACCTTCTGCAATCACAGAGGCTGGTGATCCAGTTTTCTTTCTAATGAAAAACAGTTACATGGCTCAGAAATAATGATTTAGGCTACAAACTGTCCGAGCAGAATAAAAAACCCCTCAGATTAAACAGTCTTTGGGCTAGAACTTCAGTTGGGGGACAGGCAAACAGAAGGATTATTGTTCTGTGTTTGCAGGCAGGACCTAGACTCCCCAGATACAATTGGGCTCCCTGTATGTAGGCGCTGTACAAACATGTAATGAATGGGCTGGTATTCATAGAACTGTACATCCACCAGTGACCAGGAAAGAAGGGAAAGGAGAGCAGAAACATGGCCTGAAGTCATACAGCAAGTCAGTAACCGAGCTGAGAAGTTAATGTAAAGCTCCTGGTTCTCTCTCATCCTCCCTTTTCAATGCACCATTTACTAATCCATGTTGCCTTTATCTCAATAGTAAGATGTTGAGTGCATAGCTGAATAGCTGGTATATCATATCCCTTATATGTGTAGAAAAATTTAGAAGCTTATTTGTGCAAAAAACTTAGTGCCTTGTTTGGTTGTTGGCACCAGGCCTTGACATACTGATGTCCTTAGGACAACTGTAGCAAGCAGGGTGTTCAAGCACCATCATACAGGGTCTAACATGAAAGAAATAGAGGTGTTCTGTAATTGTGATAATGAATGCACATTGGTCATGCTGGTTGAGTTTACTATTTGTTGGAAGATGGTAACAGGCAACAATACAATGTCCCGGGCTACCCTCACTACTGCTTGAGGGTTATTACAGACAGGGCCTGGTAAAAAACTGACTTTTTGGATTGGATGCTAGCAAGATCACTGAAGAAAGTGACAGCTTAGATGCTCACAAAAACTCCCCTGTGACACTAGTGACCAGTAAATCAAAGACCAAGCACCATGCAGAGCTACAAGTTTCCTCCCTCTTCTGGGGACATTTAACCCCATAATCCTCCCTTCCCTAACCACCAGGCTACTGGCAATTAATTTCTCACCTAATACCGTTCTGCCTTATACATGTGAAACATTTTGTTGGAGAAGAGACCAGGACTCAGCCATCACTACTGTCAAGGCAGAACAACTCCAAAAAGAAAACATAAGAAACCTCATCTAATCCTGTAATACAACTGTTTGCAGACTCAGGGAACCATCACACTCATCTAATGCTGGTCTACAGCTCTTCTCAGAATTTAGAAACAGATTAGATTCAAGTTTTTCTTCTAATAGTTCCCTGAAATCTAACCCTAACCAGAAAATATTCCATAAACACAATCTAAATTAATTTTCCTGTGAACAGGGCCTTGTGCTCTAAGGTGTCAGTCCCTCTTCTGCAAAGCCTGTTCAGCTTGGTTTTAGAACACAGGTCTTAGACCAAGAACTGCCAAAAACTCTGGCTAAAAAAATAAAATGTTACATCTTGCTCTAGGTGTGAAGTGGATGTTGGAGACGTATAAGGAAATTAAACTGAATCAGCCATAAACTGGTTTGCCTGAACCACCCAGCCCTAACTTGGTAATCCTCACGGACTGTTAAACTCTTGCCTTCAAAGGTTTTCAAAATACATCCTTCTTTCCCCCATTATTAAAATTAATGCAACTTTAACACAATTACTGACTCCTGAAGCAGTTTCAGGCTGCTGCACCAGTGCGGTAATTTTATAGAGAGCTATACCTTAGCTTCTGCCTAAGAATAGCAGCAGCTGTAGAGAAGGAGAAAAAGAAGATCAATGCATCTGGTACCTTCAAGACCCAGGAAGCCTTTCCACAGTTCTAGATAGCCAGGCAAGTAACTACAGTAACAAGGAGCCAGTTCCTCAAAGCACCTCAGCCTACTGGTTACTGAACGCCTCTGAAGAATGTGGCAAATAGTTTCACAGTGGAAACAAATGAACGTCCAGGACTTGTGAAAATGTAGCCCTTAGCATGCCCTAAAAACACTGCCTGCTTCTTTTACTTGGTTCCTAAGCATGGTTCAGCCCCCATTACTATTTTCTCCAGCTATCAGCTGAGAAAGCTACCTAGGTGTTGACATTGAAATGAGCTTTGTTTCGCTAGCCATTTGATTTCTGAAACTTAGGCAATTACAATTCTTTTTTCCTCATGTTGTCTTTTGTCTGCCTTTTATTACAAGGCTCCACTTAAATTTCTTTCTCCTGACAGATTCAAGAACAGGTGTTTATTTGCACATTTACAGATTTCATGGGCTATTAGGATGAATTCTGTAACTCTTATTCAAGAAAGTAGTTTATTGTTTTACACCAGTAACTAACTTCTGCGTAAAGATCATTCAAAGAACTGGGAATCTAGGTTATTCCCTAGCACTAAAGCAGTCATACCATTCACTGGTTTATGCCTGATATTCTGTTGGTCTCATTTTCCAATGCTATCTGTTGGAAATCAATCACTTCCAATTGTGGGTTTGTTGTGTTATTGGTTTTGTGGTTTTTTTTGTAAATTAAGGAAACGATTTATACGAGTTGTAGCCACAATAGTAGATGCCCTTGCCACTATTCCATCAAACACTGGCTGGGGCCTTTGGAGAGATCCTTACATAACAACTTGCAACCACCCTAAGCAGTCATATTTCTCTGCAAATTAAATTTCTTTAAAAAGTCTCATTTTATCCTGAGGCTGAATTTCTGTTCCAGTAAATTCTGATCTACAGAGGCATCTACTTCGCATTGAAGCTGATCAGAGCTGCAGGTGACCAGTGCCTCTATAGCTCAGACCCCTAGGCTGGATTTCTCCCGGAGTACGAATGTGTTATTAATACAAGCTAGCTATCTTTGGCTAAAAGCCTAGTGAAAAACACTTTTGTGCTTTTCACAGAAGTAAGATGGTTGATTATGGCACAGACTCCCAACTCTCCTTCTCAAAGGTTTTTGCCTGGAGTTTATTTTAAAACACTTTTTTTTTTTTTTTCCTAGGAAAGCCTTAAGTAAGGAGTAAACATGTAAGAACAGGCCCTCAGAAATTTTCTGCTTTTTCAATTAAACAGAATTGAATAAGATAAAGGACAAAAAACAACCTCTCCTTTCTTCTCTAATGCTTTTTTTCTCTGTTGGGATTAATTTTTCTTTAGAAAAATAGAGGCTATAACTGCTTTTGGAAAAAGAAAATATCAAGCGCACCTGAGTTTTTAAACAAACAGTTCCTGCTGTTAAACAAATCCATGGTGAATTGTAGATGGAAGAAAAATCCCTGAAGCAGAGGCAAAAATCCAGTAGTAGTTCACCAGGTTTGTATCTAGTTCTTGCTTTGGTGCTAATGGGATTTCTTTGATAGGTTGACTCAGGCAGATAGAAGCAAGATTTAATGAGAGTATGTCCACAGCTTCCTTTGCTGCCTTAGTTCATATGTTTGGTTTCCAGGTTTGGTGTTAGACGTTGCTTTTTAGAGCCTGCATTGCAAAGATCAGAACTGTAATTTACTTTCTGTGCTCTTTTGTGCTGCAGTGCTCAGATTGCACAAGGAAAAGCTACTCTGTTTTAATGTGTACCTGACAGAGATTAATTTGCCAGGAAGTTGGGTTCAAATTAAAGAATAACATTTTGTCCTTATTCTTAGCAACTGAAGATTGCCAAACACACCACGAGATAAAAGAAGCTGCGTGGATAGATATGTTACTTTCTTTACTTGCCAGTTGACAGCTGGATAATCAAGGGCTCTTGAATTATTTGAAATGTTTTATTATTTGGTTGTTGAGTTATGGCAAATGGGTCCCACATTTCTTGTTCATCTTAAACAGCAGTTTCAGTAGGTGATTCAGGAAGAAACCTGCTTTAGATGATCCATTAAGTTCTTGTCTAGAGGAGTGAAATTTAGTGTTGTGCTGGTGTGAGGCACCCTCAGTCCCCAGGGTTAATTGATACAATTGCTGAAAAGCCAAACAGTCAATAATATCAGGCTATAGGAGCTCGATGACAAGCCTCAGATCAAATCTCTCAGCACAGATATATGCAATATTTTGTCAGCTGCATTGATGCTGCATCATGAAAAGAAAGAAGTGGTAATACAGGCAGAGCTGCAGTGCTTTGTCCAAATTCCTGGGGCATCACAGCTTGGATTTGTGATACTCAGAATAGAAATAGCATAAAGAAATAATGAAATAATTTGGTTCTAGTGATCTAAGAAGAATTTGGAAAATAGACCTGAACATATCATCCCAGAATTGCATACTTTAAACATTAAAACAAAACCAAACCAAACCTCACAAACCCCACAATAAAAAAAAAACCCCAAAAATCCTTTTCCATCCTCTGATCTTTTCCCTCCGCCACACAATAAAACCTCACTGGAATGAAAAAATAAAAGAAGCCTCAACTCTGCCCATAGAATTGCCCTGGCAATGCAGCAAGTGGTCTACCTGGGAGAAAGGCAGGGAAGCAAGAAGGCAGAGGGCCAGTGGGCAGGTTTCACGGGCAGGGTTGGGCTGGAACTTCATCATTGTCACACTGTGTTTGCAAAACTCTTTGATTTTTGACATGCATGTAAATTCATAGAAAAGTATGGTTAGAGAGCTTACTGAACTAACCCAGTCTTCTGCTTTACTGTCTCTATTTACAGTTTTGTTTGAGATCATGACACCATGAAAGGTAGAATATGAAAGGATGTGTTCAGGAGGGAGAATACATGTGAGAAAGACTTCTGCACTGTTTCTGGATCACTGACTTATAGTAAGTAAAGTGATTTCCCATCCTTGTGAAGAAGCAGCAAGTTGGATTGTGATCAAATTAAATAATTCATATTAAATTTTATTTGGTGGTGAAAGGCTGAATGACATCTCAGAGTATCTAGTTTTCATTCTTAAATGCCAGTTATTTCAGTAACACTCTCAGTGCTGCATCCTCATATTGTCCAGCCCTGCATCTATGATTTATAGACCTTAACATCTCTCTCTAAATCAGCAATGATTTACATAAGCGTGGAGAAAGATACACATGCATCAAAGGTCACCCAATGGGACTGACTCACTAGCAACTTGTAAGGACAATAAAGCATAAACATGAAGATCTCCTGCACCCTATGCAATTGCTCCAACCCCTGAGTAACAGGTATTCTACTCCCACCCAAATGCCTCCCAATGAAAGTGCTAGTGAAGCTGATAAACTTCCATAGCTGCATTCAGTCTGACTTAATCTATCAGGACTGTTTGACAGAAACTTCTCATTAAAAAGTCTCCTTCCAGCAGAGTGTAGAACTGTATTGTAAGGCTTTCATTTGTGGGAGAAAAGAATTGCTTCTGCTTCATGCTTTCACTTCTAGCTCAAGGTAGACCTACTAGACCTCTTCTGCTCCACTGGTCTTTGAATGTCAGGGCTTCATTACAATATTGGCTTTATTCGACTTTTTTTCAACAGATTTACTCCTGTGTGCACGTAAAGTAAAGTAAGAATAGAATGAATCTTCCCATCTTCCCCCTTTTATGCCATACACCCTTCTCCTCCATGGTAACCAAAACGTAGGTGCACTCCAAAAGTGCATGTATGTGTCAGTGTATGTATGTTCTTGGTACTGACCATAACAGAATGACCCAGCATATTCTATTCCTTGATACCTCTCACTGGAAAATAAAATATTTTAGTTTTGCAATGGAAATAGAAACCGAGACATCTCTTTGAAACAAACTACATCAAAAGCTCTTGGAGGAAGCAAGGCCATAACACAGAAGCTAAATTAATTTTTCGTATCTGTTCACTATGGGAGAATCTTTCTTTACTGGGGTGCATCAAAGGTTGTATCTCAAACTGAAGGTTTCAGAACAAAGTTGATATAAAGTACAGCAACCATTTCTCAGGATTCAGCCAAGAGTTCTAGCCTAATACTGAACTAGAACAGCCACATGCAATTTGCCACATCCGCCTTCCTATCAGAAGAATGTAACATGAACTTCTTTAAGGCTTTCATGGGGTTCCAGAGATAGCACTTACCAGAAAAGCCTGACATAATGTGAAAATCTGTAGAAGAAAATCTGACTTAGGTACTGGCTAAAACAATACTGAAGAATAAAACCAGTAGGCATATAAACAAAATATTCTGCTATGGGAAAGTCAAGCAGGATATTTACGCTTCTCAAATCTGTTGGCATTCTTTGAGGAAAGCAAAAAGGGTGTAGATGAATGTGACCCAGGTGGTAACATTAATCTGAAGGGGAGAAAGCTTTTAAACGTCTTTCCCCGAAGACTTTGACTAAAATGGGTAAAAGGGAAGGCATTCTCATGATCTAAAAATAGACTAAAACATAGGAAAAAAGGCAGAAATAAAGCATTACTTTTCACAATGGAAGGAAGTAGGCATCTGTGCAGGGGCCTATTCAATCTACTGTATTCATAAATTATCTAGAAAAGAAGTTGGATAGGAAGAAAGCAGTCTGAGGGGTGAAAACAGAAGCTGACTGAGAACCGTTGCAGGGTATGTCTCATTATGAAAAGAATCGGAGTACAATGGCAGATGAAAGTCTGCATCAGTAAAACAAAGTATGGGGCGGGGGGTGGGGTGGGGAGGAGGGGAAGAAAAAGAATTACAACTGGTCTGTAATGGTTAACTGTGAAGTAGCTACTGCCACTCAGGAAAGAGATTTTGGAGTTATAGTAGCTAGCTCTAAGAAAATATCAGCTTTGATGCTAATCAAAAAGGGACTAGGATGTTTGGCATTATTTTGAAAAGTGTGGACAACTGTCATACATGCAGTTTTGATTCCCATCATCTCCTAATGAATACAGTTGGCTGAGGAAAGGGACGTAAAAATGAGACAAGCACAAAAAAGAACTCAACCAACAAAGAAAGACGGCATATACCAAGACTCCTCAGCCTACAGAAGAGATGACTATGAAAACATGATAGTCGGGAGTGACATGAAGTTGTTGAACAGAGAATGATGATTCACCCTTTTCCATAATACTAGAATTAGAAGAAAGCAAATGAAGACATATTTTCACCACGCCTTCAATACTGAATGTAAAATTGATTAGCAAAAGATGTTGTGGATGGGAACGGGTTCAGGAAACAAACTCACTTAGATACAGATTCACAACTATACAGCCTGCTAGCTGCACTCTCCCCTTGGTATTTACTATTGTCCTCTTTCAGAGGGAAGATACCCAGCTCTGGAGTCTTGATCCAGCACACAACGGCTGTTTTTGTGTCCTTTACTGCAGTAGCAGGGAGCCATATATCCTCTGTCTCCTCTAGGAAGCCAGTGTAGTACTATTTCAGGAATTATTCTGCATGCTCTAGACTTTTTTCCCAACAGTGCCTGGTTCCTCTGAAGTTAATCTTATGTTCACAGCAGTGGGAGGCTTCCAGTTTCAATGCAACTTCTGACACAATGCAGCACATTCATGTCCCATTTTCTACAAGATACTGTCTTGTCCTATTTTACATGTTTAATGACTTTAGGATTGTCTCAGAAATGCTTGCAGTGTTGGGCCACATGGTAATGTTTATTATTGCAATTTTTCTAACCATTTTTGAAAAGTAGTTTAGTGCTTATGACCAATGTTGGTCTATTTAAATTTGGAGACAGATTATGATAGATTGCCAAGAAGAAGAATGATATGCCTTTTAGGACTGTTTTTCCTAAATGTAGAAAAGAATAAAAGAATAAGGTGTAATGAAGCAAAAGGATACAGGTAAAACATGAAAGAATTGGGGGACTTTGACCATATAGAATCATTGCATATTAAAATTCCATACCTAAATGCAATCACTATATTTTAAATGTGTTAGATAAGTTATAATTGACCATGTGACCAAGATGGTGCTAGAGATTGCGTAGTGCTGAAAATGATTACAAATACTGTAACCACATAAAATTCAATAACAGAAGAACTCACTTATCCCCAGTGCTAAGCATTTGGATATATTTCACAACAAGAAGTGAGCAAAGACTATATTTTGAGACATCATAATGGATTTGCGTATTATGATAGAGTGTTTCTTGGAACAATAAGAATTTACAAACAGAAAATATAATCCAAAGCAACACAGAATCTGGTAAATATGTATCTGACAATGATCCACACTGTCACAGTAGTTAAAAAGGCAAAATATCCACTACATAACATTTAGGTTCAAAAAAAGGAATTACATAAAAAAACTATGAAAAAGGACTGAAAGAAGCATTGGAAAGGGTAAATGATTTCAGACATCAGGAAGAGTGTTTAGGGATACCTTGACAATGGCTCAGACTATACCAAGATGGCTTACCAAGAAGAAATCACTAGAACAACAAGAAAAAGGTGGTGCAGTTTTAATAACAGAGGAGGTTAACATAATTAGTGGACTACTACGAAGTTTGAAATTGTGTTCAAATGAAGGAAATATAAAACTGGTGACATAAATGTAGAACTTCAATGGAATATAAAATGTATACAATACAGAATGTATTACAGGGATACATTAACACAATATATTTACATGATATACGTAGCCAGAGATGTTATTATAATATAAAAATACAAAACCAGCAAGTTAAAAGCAAACCCAGCATACTGCAGATCAGAAAAAGGATTTTTGAGGAAACTTTGTAAAATAATTCAAATCTGTTAAGAACATTTTCAAAATCATTAGAAATGAGAAAAGTAGGAAAAGTCCAAATAGAAAATGAGATACCATAGAAGTAGTCAGGGACCATAAAGCTATAGGGAAAAAACCAGAGTAATCTTTCTTTATTGACATGAAACAGACAACCTTAGGTAGATTTCTGTGCCAGAGTCCTTATTTACAGGATGCTAGTTAATGAAACTATGGCCAAAACTGATGTATCACCACAAGAGCCTTTACAATGAATAAATAAATCCTTAACAAACCATCAGCCGAGTTCTAACATTTCTAATGGAATTCCAGGAATTTTAAAGGAATTTAAACATGAAATTGGTAACAGTTTAGTACTGTGTGCAGTATACCAATGATATTGGCCTTGATGTCAGAGAAATAGATATTTTTATAATGCCATTCACGTGTTTTTTTAGACATCCAAAAGTACTTATGGATCAGCAATTTTGATTTGTCTGACATGCAAATGATGTGAGGTCAAAATACATACATGAGTGTATAAACAGATGGAACATTTGTTATAATGAAGAATAAATAATGCCTCACAGATTTCTTAAAATTATCCCCCCAAAAGTCCACGGGAATATGGTAAAGCATGATCCAACTAGTGAAGTGGACTAAATTGCAGTTTTCTGTAAAACTTTAGACAAAGTCCTTCACTAAAAGGTGCTAAAAAATTAAACTGATGTGGTACAGGAGAAAGATCTGCTCATATACAGAAAACTAGGTAAAAGGCAGGAAACAACACGGCCAGAGAGGAGTGGCAGCGTTCCCCAGGGCCAGCCCTCTTTTTTCACCATAAAAAGAGGAATCAGGAGAAGGGATGAAAAAAAGGAATGGCAAAGTTTCCTATCATCTGACAATCAACTTTAAAACAAAAGGCAAACAGCTGATGGACTCAACATCAGGTATATTATTATCACTTAGGAAAGACTCCTGAGGCACTGTTGGTAGGTATTTGAAATCTACGGTACAAAACTCACTGGCAGTCAAAAAGAAAAAAGAAATAATAGGAACTATTAGGAAGAAACAGAAAACAAATAGGAAACCATCATTACGACACTGCATAAATTCATATCCGAAATGTTATGTGTGGTACCAAAGGTACCTATGAAGATTAACAGAAGAGAAAAGTTATATTGTAGCAAGGGGAAACAGAAAACTGCTGGATAACTATGAAACTGAATTGAGGGAGTTAAGGGAACAAATTTTCAGCATTTGTCATGCTATAGGAAGTAAGGGTACCCAATGACAGGTAAAAAAGTTTAAAGCAAACCAAACCTACTGATTTTTAATATTATACATACTTAAATGGTGGGATTTGTTCTGACAGAATATTGTCTTTATAGACCAGTAAAAAAATTATGAAAGTAATGTCAAAGACTATTAAATAGGATAGTCCAGATGCAACCTCTTGTCCAGGATGTCTCTAAACTGCAGACTGCCGAGAGCAAGAGTCAACACCAAGAAAACTTTATTCTATTTTTGGCCTGTTTTTACATTTTTTCCCTAGCCATCTGCAATAGTCTATTGTAAGAGACAGAAAAACAAGACTAGAAATGGACCTCTGGCAGTTTTCTTATGTAAACCTGCCTTGTGTTTTTTGGGATTACATGTAACCTCTCCTTTGCTGTATATGTTTATTTTTTAATTTTATTTGTGTGCATCTTTTCTGCAGTTTTCACAAATTCACTGCAACTGGCTGCCAGTTTAATTAAAAAAAAAACACACCAACTCAACAACCAGCTTCTGCTTGATATTATTTCCTTCTCACAACTTAGTACTTTTGGATTTTACTCAGTTTTGTATTACAGAATGATAGCCCTAGACCATCGCTCTCTAAAAGGACACCAGCAACTTGTATTAAATAGTTTTAATTCCTTTTAACTATTCCCTGTTGTCTGACACATTTTCTGAGGTCCTAGGAAATACCATTTCTTTCCTTATTGATTTTTTTTTTTTTTTACTATAAAACAAAGCATTGATTTTCTTCCTTCTGTCTTGTGTTTCTAATGGTACTTAAATTAACATGGTTCATTTGTATGCCACCTTACCAGGTCTAATGCATCCTTCTTGTCAGACCAGCATCACCAATAATAAAATGTAGGACCCTCCACTTAATCAGCAACCTGATAAATGATGCACCAGTAGCCAAGAGCATCAGTTGGATTCAGTCTTCCTCTGTGCCCTTGGGAAAGTCTCTTAATACAGCCTTACCCTCCAATTTTACGTGTACAGAATAGGGAAACTGTTCATCTATCCCATACATGTTTGAAGATGATAAAGACCTATTAGTGAATGTTACATGTACTCAAATACCTCTTGCAGAGGCACAACACACAATCCCATTATTTGGATTCAGAAGAATGAACATATCAGAGTTTCACTGGCACAACCTCCCTCATTGCTGCAGTAATCAATACATTCTTGAAGCTGTAATGTTCATCCTCTCTTGCTGAAAAGTCTTCTACTTTACAGGTGCTGTTCAGCATCACTGAATAAAATTTGTTTTTACAGAATAGGCAGGATTCTTAAAGTCACTTGAAAAGGATTTTCTACCACTTATTTTGCTTCCTAAGACTTTCTTTCAGCTTACTTGCTCTGTAATAGCCGCTAAATAGACCAACATTGCCATTATGCCTCGCAGAGTTATTAGATGTACTCATGTTGTGCCTGTTTGCCTAACATTTCTGTGACTCCCCAATACAAATGCTGCTTAACTGTTTACCTCTTGGAGCATTTTGGGGTTTCTGATTTTTTTTTAATTTTGTTTTGTTTTGTTTTACTTTAATTCCAGTTTTGGATTGTATTTTTATTTTCTTCCTTAATGTAAGGGGATGCAGATGCATCCAGATGCAGAGCAGGCCAGAACACAAATGTGAAGGGGTTTTGAAACAGTTACAAAGACCACCCATTGCTCAGGCATTTGACAATAAAGTAAGGACCATTTTATATCTCAGGAGAGGGTTCCACAGACTAACAATTCAGAACTGAGTGCTGGAAGAAGTGTTCCTAATAATCTAAGTGCTGTTTCTGTCAGTATGAGCTCTGCCAAAAGAAAACATTTGCAGAGCTGGATTTTCCTCCGTCCAGGGCTTAGATCCCGAAAGAAGAACTAGTGTTATAGGATTTGTTCATTTGGTACAACTCAAAACCAAATGGTAAGTGCACGAAGAAATAGAATGCATTGCCCATGACATCCCAGATCACTCTTTTAAAGGGAATAGTTTCCTTGCGAGAGAAAGGCAGGTGTAGAACTACACGGTCTAGTAATAACAGCACTTGGAAATCCATCAGGAAACAGGACCTCTGTCAGGCACCACTGGCCTGAAAGTGTTCCTGAGCAAAATGCCAGGACCAGATTTTACAGACCAGACTCCAATAAGTAACTTACTTTCTTAAAGTTAGTGTTTCTAGAGCTGCATTTTCCTTATGCTTATGTTGTGCAATATTGCTATGGCTGACATTCATAACCTTAGGAGTGAAAAAAGAATTCCATTCCTATGGATGAGATATGAAGAGAATGAAGTGCTCTAAGTGACAGAAGAAAGCTTGTTAATGTTTTTCCTTCATTAAATTCTGTATCAATTCAGAAAGGAAGATATTTAAGTGAGATTGGATGAGACTGATCCATTCATGCAAAGCTGCAATACAAAGCATGTTGTACGTCCAGGTAGTAGCTCATTTGTACTCTTCAAAGACAGTTTTGCCAGTAAAATTGAGCATCAGAAGAAATGAGCACCACACAATAGAAAAATACAGCGTAAGTGAATCATTCATACTTGTCAGAATTTGCTGATTCTGTGGAATGTCTCCTGAGCCTGAAATGTGTTCTTGAAAAACCGAAAAGAAGTCTTCAATGCTGCACTCAGATTGACAATCAGTATATTATCTTGCTTTTTTTTGCAAGCAATAAAAAATAAAATAAAAAAAATAGAGTGCACTACTTACAAGTACTTATTAAATTGGTAATGAAAAACCGACAGGCCTAAAAGTGAAAATATCTCCAAACACCCAGGCTACAGCTTAAAGAAAAGGAGTTGCCTTTCTTGTGCAGTAATGCAGCATTGACCATCTGTGCTGGTTTTGGCTGCGATGGAGTTAATTTTCTTCATAGAAGTTATATGGAACTGTTTGGGGCTTGTGCTGAAAACAGAGCTTATAATACAGGGATGTTTTTGTTACTTCTGAGCAGCTCACACAGAGCCGAGGCCTTTCCTGCCCCTCACCCATCCACCAGCGAGCAGACTGGGGGGCACAAGAAGCTGGGAGGGGACACAGCTGGGACAGCTGACCCCGACTGACCAAAGGGATATTCCATACCATATGATACCATGCTTAGCATATAAAGCTGGGGGAAGAAGAAGGAAGTGGGTATGTTTGCAGTGATGGCATTTGTCTTCCGAGTAACCGTTACACGTGCTGGAGCCCTGCTGTCCTGGGGATGGCTGAGCACCTGCCTGCCCATGGGAAGTGGTGAATGAATTCCTTGCTTTGCTTTGCTTGCATGCATGGCTTTTGCTTTTCTTATTAAACTGTCTTTATCTCAATCCATGAGTTTTCTCACTTTTCCTCTTCTGATTCTCTCCCCCATCCCTCCCCCATCCCATCAGGACAGAGCAAGCAAGTGGTTGCGCGGTGCTTAGCTGCTGGCTGGGGTTAAAGCATGACAACATCTAAGTCACATGGGATGTTTCAGCAGCTGTGGCAATTGCACACAAAAACAATTACATTACAGGCAAGTGTTCCAGAGAGATGTGCAATCTTCAGGGGTACCTGCCATGCATGAGGGAGTGGGTAGCGTGTAATGAAATTCTTTTTAGGATAAGAAGCATTCAATTGGAAAACTATTTATTTATTGAATTGCATAAGGCTGGTAACTAACTGGGAAACTTTTACAGACCTCTGAATTTTTCAAGAGTAGATTCAAATCCAAGAAAAGGCCCTACTGGTAAACTGTTGTGAAACAGGTTTGTGATTCACCTCATGGGAATTAAAATCCCATTGTTTATAAACTGCCATTCACATAAACCATCGCTGATGTTAACTGGCATCCTTAATTATAGTTCTAGTAAAGACAGTTGGGGCTCAAGTGGCACTAACAGCCGAACAACGTTCTCATTTTGCGTGCCTCAGCTTCATCCAGACAGAAGTACAGGGGTAAGCGGTGTAGTGGCCTGTTGATCTGTTATGCAGATTAAAAGGATTTTTCCGTATTAGTCTGAAATGTTGTTCCAAGACTAAATCCCTATCAATATTTAATTAAAGGCAAGCCATATATGACAGCTTTGTTAATGGGCCATGAAGCACCTCTTAAAAGTGGCTCTGGCTGCTATGCATAAGCCTTGGGCTTTCAAATGTTTCTAGCTGCATAGAAAGCAGCTGTGTTGATGGAAATCTCTCAGCTAAAAAACAGTAAAACTGTTTGAAAATATACCATCTTGTGCCTGCAATGAATGAAGAAATAATACAGGATGTTATAGATCTTTGTCTGCAGCACAAATAAACCATATCTCAGGATAGTAGTGTATAACTTTGATAGGTAGTTGTGAGGGGAGATAATATTAAAATGACAGGGGAAAAAATGCAGGTGAGTAGAGAAAGTGATGTTCCAGATGTCAGCAAGCTTACCTAAGGAAGTCTTAGTCCTGGGATTGGAGACAGTTCAGGCTAAATGATCTTCTCTGATCTCTCCCGAGCAAAAAGAGTTTTCCCCCATCATACTATGGGTAAACAACACACAATCACAACTTCAGTCTGGTTAAAGTTGAAAGCAGTCAATTCATTTAAAATGAATGAAGTCCACTTGGAACAAACTTCACAAGCTAAAGCAAGAGAATGATGTAGCACAGAAAAGATCAGATTAAAGTGGTAGAGCTTTGTAATAAAAGTGAGGAAGCCTGCAGCTGGGAAGCCAGCCTGTGAAAAGGAAAGGATCAACACTTCTTCATCTGAAGGGGAAGGAAAAAAAAAAAAAGAAGTTGTTACATAACACACTGCAGCAGGTTTGATTTTTATCTCTTGCTGGCCAGAAAACCCCTATGGGGGGGCGGAGGGGGAGTCACAGTGAGCTTCATCTTGCTGTCCGCAGGTAGGCAGAGCAGCTGGGCTCTGAAACTGAGACCAGGTCTTTTAAATAGGGCATAAATACTTGCATGTTTCAGTGCGCCCTGCAGCTGCCATGTAACTTAGGCAGCTCTGGGAATGTTTGAACTCCAGTCATCTCCCTGGGGTTGATCCATGTAATGCAAAATTTCCCTAAAACTCTGTATAATCTTTGATACCCCTCTGTCTGGTCCTACACTTATCATTTCCATGTTTAAACTTGCATGAGGTACTCAAAGGGCAATTTCATGACTGCTTTCTGCTGTGCATGGTCAGAGGAGTTCCCTTGTTGCTACTGCGAGGGAATTCTGAACATCTTCATACCTTTTCTTCACTTTGATTTTACGTAAAGGGGCTAAAGCAAAGCTGCAGATTAACATGAGAGCTCTAACAGAATGGTGTCTCCTTAACTAGGTAGAGTGCATGTATTTGCATTAATGCTCAGTAGAAAAGACACACATCTTGCAATGTGAATGTGTTTGTGAAATCAAATAACTTCCATTTGACTGACAAACTCTATCCCAAAGAAAGTGCTCTGAATAATCATTACATGAAAGCAAACAAAAGTGCAGCATATAAAAAGCAATGTATTTAAGGCTTGTTCATTTAAGAGACATTGAAACAACAGCAGACATCTAATACTCCAGTTTCACATCCAGTGAAAGACATTTGTACTTTAATGACAGTAAACAATTTCAGGGTACTTTTGAAATGTCACTGATCTTGGATTGTAATCCTCAGAATTACAGCTGTCTTTTATTGCCTAGCTGGTGCTGAGAACTTCATCTGCTTCCATTACCACTGTCATGAACCCTTTAAGTTCACTGAGAAGAAACCGTGAAGATACCATGCATGGAACAATAAGTTATAACTCTTCACTTAACCAGCAAAGCTAGCAGCAGAATAACAAAGTAGTAACTATCTTCCTCCAATTCTAGGACTAAAAATTTGCATAACAGTGGGATTTATCAGTTATTGAGCTTTAATGACAATGGATTTTACAATATGGTGCTTCCAATTTCTGATAGCCTTTGAAATTCCTGGGGAAACGCTCGTGTTCTCAACATTTGTGATATGAGCCCTCAGTCAGGGAGCTCAGAAGAAAATCAGGAATGAAATAATTACTCAAATCAAGCTAGGTAGACAATAATTTTATTCTCTTTTATTATTTGACCACTTTCAGTCTCTTAATACAGCATGCGACAGCAGGGCTAGTGATATTTAGTGGATGGCCTGATCTGCACCTATCACAGCAAACAGCAGAGCTCCTCTTCACTTTTGCAGTGTACAGAGACACTAAATAATACTTTTTTTTTCTTTCTTTCTTTCTTTTTTTTTTTTTTTTACTTAATTTGCTAAAATTTCCAGCTATCAAGTTGAAAATCCCTACAGTTTCAATTGCTCATCCATACTTATTGCATTGGCAGGTCTGAAAATATCACAGCCACTGGTGGACAAGAGGTGGAAAAGAAAGTATTTCCTTGTGTTAAAAAAAAAAAAATTGTGGCCTTTTTCTGAGCAGCATCACACACAAATGTGGCTTGAAGCCCAACCTTCATAAAGGTGAACATTTGTTTTTCTGCTGAAGACCACTTTTTGGACTTGAGAATTAAGTCATCGTGAGAATTGCTCGCAAATGATGCACAACAGATCAATACAGCCCCTTTGGCAGCACATTTTGAAAGCATACGACTGTGACTTCCAAAAAGATGACTTCCAAAAAGTTTAGTACCCAAACCCTAGTGCTGTCTTCCTGAATGAAGCATCTAACTCCTTCAGCTTTCTTTGAAGGTATTTTTCCTGTGCTAGACACATATGTGTGAGTGACATGCCTGTGTTTTCTGCTGCTCTTCCCCTCATTACAGCTGACATAGCTGAAGATGAAGAGCTGGAATTTCCAAAGCCATATGTTCATTTCCTGAAAACTCAGTGAAATGGGAGGACTCTGGGATCATGTGTCTGAAGCAAAACATAGTTGTTCTCCTCCCCATGCCCAAACAAAACCCCAAACAGCCCAGCACTTCAGGCCATATGCAGCATATGAGTTGGCACCGGAGTCTTGCTTGGCAAGATTTTTATGGATGCTACTTAAAATAAAACTGGAGAAAAAAAAAAGCATAGCCTCTGCAGGCAAAGTCTTACACACAGCCTGGCTGCACAATCTGCCATAGAGGAATATATACCCCGAAGAAAATTCTTATACATGCATTCGCTTTCAGCATTTTTCAGTTCATCTTCCTCTCTGAAATAGAAATTAACCCTGGTAATCTTATTCTCTACAGAAAAGTTAATCTAGATTTATGTTTACATCACACACACATACATGCCCTCCCCCAGATTTGCCACAGAAAACCTGCAGAAAGAGGGCAAAGGAGGCCTTGCTTTGTGGGAAACATCATTCTCCTGATGTCTAGCCAAAGGTTTGTTAGACTGAAGCACTGATGACTTGATTTTGCTTGTCAGCAGGGCTCTGGTCACTAAGGGAGAAGCTGTTTCTCCCTCTTTCTGCTGTGCTGGGCAGAGAGGAACCTGTACTTCCCTTACTGGGACTGCTCCATGGTGTAATTTGCACAGGTTTTGGTACAGAGCACATCTCCCTCTTTTGGCACTTGCAGGGCAGCCCAGCTGCAACGTGTGGCAGAGGCACAAATCTTTGCTACCATCATGGCCAGGTTATCAGATTTGCTCTTCCAGGAATCCCAGTTTGTCATTAGATTTTTATTCTGTCTGTGGTAGGCTACAAAACCAAGCAGGCTGGCCAGCATCTCTGCAGTGGCCCCCGAGGAGCTAAAGGGTGCCAAGAATTTCCTTGTGTCTCTTTGGGGACAGAGGCTAGAGGAGCAGAGAAGAGCACTGCTTAACGCCTAACTCCCAGCACAGCAAAGAGCATGCGTAATGAAATCAGAAGACATCCTTTTCTGCACACAAGGAAATCCCTGTATTCAGTAAAAAAAGAGCACCATAAGAAGCACTGTTTTGCTTATTTTTTACACAAGGAAAGAAAATAAAAGGTTTTGTAAACAAGTTTACTTTTTCCTTCTCATAAATGCAAACTTGATCCAATCTGTGTTTTTTCTTAGTCTAGAGAGAAGTCCTGCCCTCTAGGCAATGCAGCTCATTTGCCCTGGGTAAATTAGCTACATGATAATTTGCATTCTCTATGTGCTGAAATGCTTTGGTCCCCATTTCCTCTTAAATGGAATGTCTTCTCAGGTTTGGAAGACTAAATACTGTATTTTGCTCTTGGTTGTGCTTTCAAATTTAATATGCTCATGCTATTTGAACTGAAAACACTGTGTCATTCCTGCATTTCCATATTAAAAATCTGCACATATAATAGAGTTATATACATATACTTATATAAATATTATGTATACATGCATTAGATACATATATATCCCATTTTTAAGATTTATTATTAAATAACCTTGTATTTCTTCAGCCATACAGAATGTTCTTTCTCTAACGAGTACCTTTGTGTAAAAAAAAATAAAAATTAACTAATATGAATGAGTAAATATGTTCCAATTCCAAACCAACATGAGACTGTGAACATTATTTTATTCAATACTATCCATGCTGTAGCACTATTTGCATATCTAGCATGGCTTCTGTGTAATCTGTTTTAGAAAACATTGACTGTGATTGTGCCTGTACCCCAACAATTACTACCAGAACAGTGAGATAGATGACATTTTAGATGGTGATAGTACATGCACTACAGTTATGTTTGTCCCCTGATGCAATGTACTGAAGGAAATCTCTTTCAGGACTTCCTGGTCGTGGTTTCACAAAAATCCAAAAGATTTTTGGAATTTCCTGGAGGTTCCAGGAATTCAAGGGAGCTCCTCTGGTTCTTCAGCATGTGCTCTCAGACTTTGCTAGAAATGACAAATAAAACCTCTCTGTCTCGTCAGCTGTGAGCTCAGCATACACAGATATTTCCCCACTCTGTTCAGCAGTGTTTGATGCATGAAACGTCATGTCTTGTATCTTGAGCACAGGGTTCATTTTGCTGTCTCTGCCTTACATCTCCCCTTCCCTGCCACAGATTGTCACAGGGCTCTTGTGGTCCCTAAGCAATAAAGACAAGGGAGGAAGTTTCTCCTCATGGAACTTCCTACCCAGGAAGCACAGCTAGCTGATATTTTTAGCATTGTCTTCACCTCAGACACCCCACACTGTAGCATGCTTCACTGCAAAGATGTGTACCATGGGGCTGAGGGCTTAGAAAGGCCTAAGCTGAGACTTAAAAATGCTGGTCATTTATCCAGTCATGTCTGGTGGCATCAGGGAAGTGATTGCTGTATCAAGGGTTGCAAATATTCAAAAGATGGAGAGGAAAAGGACATTTATTATAGAGGTTTGGTACATAACTGTCTCTGGGGTGAACAAGGGCAAGGAACACAGAGCTATCAGTTAGTTATATAAATATATATATATATATTTACCTGTAACTGTCTCTGGGGTGAACAAGGGCAAGGAACACAGAGCTATCAGTTAGTTATATTTTTCTTATTTCTTCCTTTTGTGATTGCAATCTTACGCTGAATAGCAATCGTGTGTAATAGAAAAAGATACTGGTATTAACTAAAGCCACCAATCTGCTAGCTCACCTGGAGGAAACTGGTGAAAATTCATTACATGTTATATGCCATTACCTATGCCAGTAGTTAGTAGTCACTAGGTAGTCTCTAATGAGTAATGACTGAAGGAATACAAAGAGGAGACAAATGTAGGATTATTCAAACACAATAAACTATTAATTTTCAAAAGCTATGGTCTTAAGACCTCTAACTGAACGAGAAAAATTAGGTCTAATCGGTGACTCCAATATATCATACTTTATTTATAGCAGTAATGAGTTTAGTCTGAGGAGCTTTATATATGCACACCCAAAGAAGAATGCAACACTGTGGACCAAAACAAAGAGGTTTCTGAGTTGCTACAGGATGCACTGGAATAAGGCTAGCAGGGCTGGATAACTCTTATCTTTATTCACAACTCAGCTGTTGGGATACCCAGCTTGGATGCTCTGAGCTGCATGAGCTCTTGCTCCATCATCCCGTGGCTGTAAGCCCTTCATCACAGACCCCCACCTTATCCTATCCCCTCTCCTGTCATTCCTCCTGACCTGGAGGTGAGCTGCATTGCACCACACCATCGGCATCGCACAAAGCCACCCCTTCACTTGGGCCTAGCCTGCAAGGAGCAAGGGAAGGGATTTATTCAACTCATCCTGATGATGCTGAGGACTAGGGAAGCAAGCCAAGGTTTAAAGCAACAGCTGTCATGGCTGACCTGCCAGCCCAGAGCATCCATCTGTGACTGACCAGCTGCCACATACCCTGAGAACATGAACTCAAAAACATGCTTCCCTACTTTTTGCTACATTGTCCATTTCTCTTTTGTGTCTGTTTTGTCAAGTGTGAGAAAATTACCTCCGTTCTCACAGCAATCAACTTGAAAATTCAACAACACGACCTTCTTTCCAGCTTTACTTTACAGCCCAGGAGACTATCTGGCAGCCTCTTTGGGCCAAAGGGGCTTGCACAGCTTCAGCAGTTTGTCTTGCATAACTCCTCAGCCCCAGTGTCAGAATTCGTTGCAACTTGATTTTGACTTTATCTTTCTCGTGTGTTGTACTTTAAATATTTCCAAAACGGGATGTTTGTTTTCTGACATCTTCTGATGGAAAAAGTAAATTGAAAAATATATACTCAAAGGCTGAGCCATGTTGATTAATATTGCAGAAAAACATAATTTCACAATGATAACAGAATTTAGCTCTCTGCATCTTGTTATTTCTTTGAAGTTCCTGTTTAGTTTCTAGAGTAGCCAGGAATATTATGGAAAGTGCAGCCTCAACTTGCAGAAACATAGTAACTAGTTATATGGAAAACAAAACACACCACTTACCAGACTCAAGTTTAGCAGAAATTACCTCCTTCTTCCCCCTTTGCGGTCTGGCTTTCAGAAAGTAGTAAATGTCTCCTTGCCATATAATTTCTCTCTCGCCTTGTCTGCTGATGTGTCTCCACCAACAGCTAATCGCTGCATAGCCACTGCATTAGTATAAAGGAGTTGCAAAAACATAGTATGACCTATCCGCGGGTAGGAAAGGTGTGAACTCAAGCACAGAGAGGTCCAAAGGGTGTTATTGATAAAAGGCAGAGCAGAGACCTTGGGTTTGATCTTTTATCTCTAAGCCACTGAGCATTGCATCCCACTGGCCTCTATATGTTCTCCAAGACCACAGTAGACTGTTCTTCAAATCTCAGGTGCCTTCAGACAAAACTGTCTCCAGCCCCTTGCGAAAAGGCTGGTCTAGCTCTCAAGATTTCAGCTTTCTTTAGCAGACAATTCAAGGAAGACTGTTCCTGAATGTTGTGGCAAAGAAACAGTGGTATTGCATGTTACCACACAGAGGTACCAGCTTCATGTCATTTCTCCCTCAGTGATAGAAGACCGATGCTGGAGCGCAGGAGGTGCTGCTGACAGTACCTTTTGTGCCAAAAATGTTATCCATGTTTTGCGCATCTTGTATATTCACTTCCCTTATCCAGCTGTCATGGGAGGAATTCTGGGTAGAAACCTCATGCAAATGAAGTTTTCTATTATTTTTTTTTTTTTTAAGCTCAGAATTTCCCTTTCCAGTAACAGAGAAAACAGTGATTTCCTTCTCTTTGGAGAGTCAGTTTATGTGCAGTTTTATGTGACTAGTTCAAGTAATTAAAGTGGTTCTGTGCTTGTTCTTTCCTTGTTGACTAATATCACATAGCAACATGCCCCACTCAGAGGCATTGGCTTAAGCTCAATAGCACATCACTTTATTTCACAGCTTTTCTTCCTTTTTTTTTTTTTTTTTTTTTTTTTTAATAAGCAAAGATAGCATATAAAATGTGGGAAGGACTGATATCAGTCTAAGCTGCAGTGATTAATATGTCTACACTTCTGAAAATTAATGAAAGTTTCTTTTTTCCTTTTTTTGCTGACAGGTGAGTATTTGGTGCTTGTGTGCTCCTCTGGAGAGTGCTTTCTTCTGGAAAACATGCTATGCCATTGAAAGAAAATGTAAGGGATTTGCCAGATGCCCTGCTCCTTTCCGATGGTGCCAGCCCCTCTCCTGCTGTTGGTCCTGAGGTGACCATGCCCATGAGGCAGTGCCATGGCAGGCAGGGAGTTTGGCAGCTGCACAAAGCCAGATGCTGGCAGACATGAGCATCATCCCCTACCCACAGAGGTGCTGCCCTATATAATCTCATCCTCATTTTTCCTCCACTGAGTTCCTTCTCAATCAAATGGCACCAGGTGTTAAAGAATTTAAAGGCCTGCAGTATTATTAATATGGAAAAACCCCACGGCACATTCAAAAAAATTATTCTTGCCTATGGGAATATTTTATGACTAGCAGAGACCAGAGGCTGGATTCCCTAGAAATGTAGCCTTCTAGTAGTACCACTGTCATAGCCTTTATGTGTTGCGATCATGGTTAGATGAAAGTAGAGATGCAGACACTAAGGATCCATTTCTGAAACTTTTATTTGTCTCTAATATTGTTGCAGACTTTTTTCCCCAGTATTTTCATACTACCTGTAGCAAGTTGATGAAGTACCAATAAAATGACAACATTTAAATATATGCCTATACTGCATTTGCCAGATAGGAGACCAAAATCACTGTAATCTGGTTTTAAGGTCAAGAGCTCTATTAGAGTAGAGGTTGTTCAGTGCCCAAGTAGGGCATCTCCCATACTGACATCTACAAGGACAAGTTAGGCTGCCTAGGTTTTGGTCCAGGCAGATTTGGCCAATCCTGCCTAAATTTCATCAAAGAAGGATTAATTAATTATTTGATGGCCATTTTTACAACCAGGACAAAAGTTGCAGTATATTAATCACATTATTAATGAAGTTATTAAAACAAGATTTAGATTAATTTGGTATTAATTACTTATGTTACATCTTTTCTCCTGTTCATTGCAAATAAGTTATTTCTAAAGGAGCATGGTGACTCAGAAAGACCCAGCTTCTGGTATATCTTAATTTTTATTCTTTCATAATCTTATGCTTTCCCATCTGATAAACCTTACCCAAGACAGTTTGCCCTCTGTACTACAGATATATTTCCTTCCTAGCCAGGATATTTTTCATATCCTAATGTTTATGCATTTGGAAAGAGTGAATTAAAATAAAATATAAAGATAACAATTTTGATACAGCTTTAATAGAAAGCTAAGAGTATGTGAAACAAATGAGAGCGATTAGAAATGACGACTTAGCCTAGCAGCTGAAAAGCCAGTCAGCTAGGATGTGGGGGACACAATTTCGAATACCTTCTTATTTCATTTTCAGTGACTGTTCATGTTAAAGCAGAAATAGAAAAGGTACTAGGACTTGATTAATAAGACATCTGAGAGGGTGAGAGCTCACATTCAACTACCCATTTTTAAAGTATAAATTGCTTTTTCTTTTTGTCCTACACCTTGAATTAAAACAAATTCTTTAACAATAAGAATTCCTGTAAATTGGAATTTTTATTCTTAATTCAATGGAAATATTTAAATGAGTAGTTTACAGCTCTATCTTTTCTAAACTCTGTTTGAGCTTGAGCATTTGCATCCATTATTGTACATGTTTTTAACATTTATGACAGTAGCAATGATAGTTCCACCTATGTTGAAAAGCCATAACCAATTTGTTCACTTTGGCAGAAACTTAATAATTTTAAAGGTCTGTGAAAATTTGGGATAAAAGACACTATATTATATTTAAAGTAATTGCATTGTAAGCATTGAAAAATCTGAGAATTCAGCATATCATCAAGGTAGAATAGGTGAGGAAAAAATACAGCCATAATAATCTAGATAATAAAATTAATGTGTTCTGACAAGGGGAATTCCCCATGGCAATGTATTTGTTAGAAATACCAGCTAAAGGATGACCCAGCTAGAGCCATTTACATACCTTCTGAATACAAGTGATCCAAACATTGTAAAATGCTAATAGAAACATGCCTGGAAATATACTTAGCATTTTTCACAGGATTTAATCAAGGTATAAGCATTTAATAGAAAGGGTTTCTTCATAAATATACTGCATAATACTCACATACAAATATTATGATATTTACTCAAATATTATGTCCTACATATATTATCTTCAAGGCCTTCAGTAGCTACTGTTATTCCAAAATGTACTGTTTTTCTCTGTAGGAATACGCTAATAGGATTTTCTTCTTCTTGCCTGTAAGTCATGATCAGTGTTGGTAATTCCAGGAAACTGTAAATATACTTTATACACTAAAATTATATGTGTGTGTATGTCAGTATTTGCCACGCACAAATAACCAAAACATGTTATTTTATTACAGACTTCACTGGAAATTACTATCTGAGGACACTGTCGAACTGAATGTATATGAATTTTCTACCAATGCTTTTGGTAGGAATTTAGGCCTGTACTCTTCCACCAAAGTTTTCTAAAAGCATATGACTTACAGAAGTGGTCCATAGCTGTAGAAGCACACATGAACCCTAATGAAAACATGGATGTGTATCACAATGAGATGAACACATTCCAGCACATACAGCATTTTTTAGGCACCGGTATGCCAAACACTTGATCTATTCACAAAAACATTTATAGAATTTGTAGGAGTGAGTTGGGACACTGCACTCTGGCTCAGGTGCAAGGCTTCATTTACATTTTATTTAACGCGGAGGCATTCTTCTGTAGCTTCATGAATAGCCTCTATTAAACATATTTTTTCCCTCTTTTGTTAATTACTACATGGTTTCAACGCTGCCTTCTGTGCCTCAAGTTTTTGCTTTACAGTTCATGGCTCACGTATTCCCTTGTGCTAGGATTATGCTGTTTCACTGTGCAGCCATGATGAGCAGAACTATTAATAGCTCGCTCCCTTGTGCTGCACTTACTGGGCAACTTGTGAACAGTCAGAACCGCAGCGATGTAGCACTAAGCATCCTTCTGCTATGGCCTTTAACCATTTCTCTGCTACTCAAAACAATGATTACAGATTGCAAAGCATGTTTGCTATGCTTTTCCACGTACCTGGCAGGACCTCATAAGAAAAGGCATGCTACTAAAAGAAAACCTGTGGGAATTCAAAGCTCTAGTCCCAGCTTTAGTCTCTGTACTTAGCTGTATCAAACTGCTTCATTTACAAAAGAATGATTTACTTTTCCTTGCCTGCAACCAGGGCTGTTTCCAGGCACAATCAGGACCAACAGCAAGCTCTCAGGAAAAACTAGATGTCCAGGACCTTGTTCTCCCCATTGCTCATGCACCTTACAAAGCCAGAGCCACCGCTGCTTTCCTCAGATAAAGGACAGAAGCATAGCTGGGGAATAAGAGAGCAGCATCCCTCCAGTGCTTCCCAGCAGAGGCAGCAGACCCAGCACCTCAGGAGTTCCCCCGAACTTGACTGTCCAGAGCAGTTTCTGCTGCCAAAGGACCCCCCACCCCCACCTCCTCGGTCATCCCACCCAGCCCATCCTTCTCCTGAGGTGATGGTTGAGTCTGTCCTGCAACTAGAATCATGTGTTGCCTACCTGCTGGAAAACACCTGAGCCTGATCTGCAGCAGTCTTGGGTCTTTCTGGGTCTTCCCTTTCTGTTGTGCCAGCGCTGGCTTTGCAGACCAATGTACACACATAGGGAAACTTGCTGAAATCCACGTTTTTCAGCTGGCTTGTTCAAGCAATTAGAATGTAATTAACCTCTTGTTAATGATCTACAGGGAGTACCAGCATCCAGTTAACTATTCCTAACAGGCATTCCTCTCAAGATCATTCTGCTTCAACGCTGGAATTCAACAGCAGGTCACTTGATAAAGAACAGATGCTTTTTGAAGATGGGTACTGAGGGGTGCCCTTTTGCTCACTCTTGCTAGGAGAGATGCCTCCCAGCTGCAAACTTTTTGCAGCACATGCAGCTGGGTTAACAGATAAATGGATTCACCAACCTACTTCATAAAGTAGGGAAATGGTATAAAAAAAGCGCTAACGGATGTATAACCCTAGAGGTGGGAAAGCAGGAACAGAATGTGCAGATTGCCCTCCCTTAATGGAATATAACTGGCATAAATTGGAGAGTGGAAAACCTCAGGTTTTCTCATTATTGTGAGATGATGCAATTGAAAGATTACATGGCATATTTTTGTGAGATTATTCCCACAAGCATCTGCAGAAGAAAGTTGCCTTTAAGAAGGAAGAAATAATAAAGCCATGATGGCATGGAGGCTGAAGAAGCAGGGGTGTAGAGAGAAGAATTTATCTTCAGCTCTTTTAAGTCCTTCCCAAGGTTATCTATCTGTTTTGTTTTAACGCTGGCCAGCAACCAAGCCCCACGCAGCCATTCACTCACTGCCCCCACCATGGGATGGGGGAGAGGATTGTAAGAGTGAAAGCGAGAAAGCTTGTGGGTTGAGATAAAGACAGTTTAACAGGTAAAGCAAATGCCACAAGCGAAACAAAAGCAAAACAACACAAGGAATTCATTCACCACTTCCCATGGGCAGGCAAATGTTCAGCCATCCCCAGGACAGCAGGGCTCCAGCACATGTAGCAGTCCCTTGGGAAGAGAAAGACCATAGTGAGGGTCCCCCCTTCCTTCTTCCCCCAGCTTATACATACTCAGCATGATGTGCCAGGGTACGGAATATCTCTTTGGCCAGTTCAGGTCACCTGTCCTGGCTGTGTTCCCTCCCAGTTTCTTGTGCACTTGCAGCTCTCTCGCTGGCAGGGCCTGAAAAACTGAAAAGTCCTTGACTCAGTATAAACATCACCCAGCAACAACCAAAACCATCAGTGTGCTGTCAGCATTGTTCTTGCACCAAATCCAAAACACAGCCCTGCACCAGCTACTAAGAAGAAAATTAACTCTATCCCAGCTGAAACCAGGACATCAACACAGACAGCAAACAATTCCTTGCTCTTAACTCACAAATGTGAGAAATGAGGCACTGGCAATTCTAACCGAACCAGACACCTTTTTTAACTTATTTTGAACTAATCTCTCTCTCTCTCTTTCCCCTTCTTCTCATGTTAGGCTCTTACTGCAGTTCATTTACAATGTTCAGCATATAATAAATGTGATTAGCTTCAGAAAAAGAGCTGAGGCTGCTCATTGAAAGAATATTCTGCACTTTGGGGAGAGAAAAGGAGCTAGTGTGCAGGTCTGGGTGGAAGATTCAGGGGAGGTTTCAAGACTGTTAATAATTTTTTTCTTGTTCTTATTCAAAGCTTTTCTATTCATAGGGGTAATATTCAATTAGGAAACCCCTATGGAGCAGAGGGGGAACCCAGCAGGCGAGGAGTCAAAATCTCTGCAATCAGCACTGATAAAGGGCTGCTATTTTGACAAATGGGATAAAAATAAAAAGCATAAAAGGCTGCAGCAGGAGGCCTGAAACAGACGCTGAGCACTCTCCTTACTCAGCGAGGATGTGTTTGCCATGGTAAGTCATGCATGATTGTTGGAGGCAATATTCACTGATTTGTCACTGCTTTTTATCTTATTAGCAGTTACTGTAGTTTGAAATGTGTTAAGCAGAGCAATGCTCTGTGCACAAAATGCTTTCAAGAGTTTGAGTGCAGCTTTTTGATTCATTTCACAGGCCTTCTGCATTGAAAGGATGGTTCGGGTGGTGGTGACAAAAGGCTCTGTCATTTGCAATTTGATGTCTGCTCAGCTCTAGAAGAGCATCCAAACTAGATACAGAAGTCTTAGGCTCAGTTTGGCAGACACTGACCAATGTTTCATGGGCCTCATGTTTGTTTGTCAGATGCATCAGGGGACTACAAGGCATCATAGCTGACATTCGAATCTCTACCCTCTACCATATTTCAAAGCGTGCAAGTTGGGCAACAGGTTGCCAAAAGCTATTTTCTATGGCCCTTTGAAGCATGGTGACCAGAGAAGCAAACCGTTGGAATGTTACGAGCCCATGCTCAGCAAGATCATCACTTTGCAGCATCAGCCCTGCATCATGCGAGCCTAGCACCATCTGCCACAAAAGAGAAATTGTACATGCCCTAAGAGTTTTTATAAGCCTACCCAAACTAACACTATATAAGCATAAAGCGCAATGGAGAAAAGCTGGGAGGGTGGATGTAGTGAGTTACATCTAAGATGCTTCCAACTATTAGCATTCTGAAATAAATTGGATTAATTTCTCAGCCATCAGTTCTCGAAAGCTGAGTCTGGATAATTAACTAAAATGCAGATCCGTCTTCACCCAACTTTTCTAGGAAGGCCACATACTTCTAATGGTTAGGACATCAGAGTATCCTATAGCTACATTTCTTGCTTTACTTGGCCTGCGCTGTGATATCTGATAAACCTGTTCAGCTCTCAGTGCTGAGCTTTCTATCTGTAAAGCAGGATTAAAATACTTGCTACCATCCCCTGAAGCACATGATGGATGTATATACCTCAGGATGGAGACAATGATGAATTGCCTTTGTGAGCCAATTTAGAACTGAAACAGGTTCACATGGACCTATTATGCCCAGTAACATCAGAGTAATATTGTGTACAATCCAGAAGTGTCCTAATCTGCAGAATCTAATTGTTTGGAAAACACTGGATTTTTCTGGTCAATGTGAATACCTTTTAAAACTACCCACGTATGTTTTAATCCTAAAGTTAGTAACATGTTGACGCTTAGTGCACTGTGATGCAATATTCATTGCAAAGTGATCAAAACCAACCATACAGGTATAATCTACTAAGGAGACAAAATCCCTGAAAACCACTAAGAGATTAGCAGCTCTGTGATGTATGGAGTATGATGCTGACAAAACCCAGCTAATTATTGCAGTTATGCCTCAATAATTTATAAAGCCAGCTATTTCCCCAAGTATCTACAGATCTCTTTTGACCTCTCAAGGGGAAGAAGGTATGTATCAGAAGTAAAGTATGTAGATTCTCCACAAATGGCTTCAATGCATGGTTAATGCAGATCTCCAGTCCTTTGAGATTGATTAACTGAAAATTTACATGGCTGTTTGAATGAACATCCTGAATTTTGAGGTATGTCTCTGAGGTCTGAAAGGCTGACTGTGGAAAACAGAATCTTACGTGTCCCAGAATAGTTTTCCCCAATCCACTTATAGACCATAGACACAAATAATAATACCCTACTATACAAATATGGCCTGAAATTTACAGAACTATTTAGTGTTTAAATATCTAGAGATCAAATTTTAACTTTTCAGAAGGTCCTAGACACTTGCCCCTGAAAACTTCTGTCCTTATCTAGTATCTCCAGCTGTTTATATAAAATTACTAGCTTTTTTTTTTTATTATTTTCGACATAGTCTGAGGGTTTGTCTCAAAATAAAAATTCTTTTCTTATATACTCATATAAATTTAGCAATAAAGTCTGTTTTTAATTTATCTTTCCTTCCTGTTTTAAATTCATACTGTTTTCTGCCTCCTTCCAAATTAACTTGTTGGTTGCCTGTTTTCTCGGTTTTGTAAATTTCTAAATTTCACAGTGTTTGTTTATACCTGTATTGTGTATATGTTTGTTTATACTATGTGTATATATTTGTTTATACTAGGTGTACTAGCAGGGGCAAGAACAGTTGAAAAAATAATCAGAAAGGGCAAACACAAACCTATTGCAGGAAAGAATAAAAGGAAATCACAAGCTAAGTTGAAGGGTAATACAAGGATAAGCCAGTCTACAAAACCTCTAGGTTTTTAACATGGTTGCACAAATTCATTTCATACTCATCAGTCATCTTTTCTGTCTTAGAAAGCAGGCAGGAGAGTTCACTGAGCACTTACCAGTTCCTCTCTCTGCCTCAGCTTTTAGGAGAATATTGAAACAATTAAAATCTTGCACCATTGAAATGTGCATGCAGGCATTTAGGTGAAGGCAGTTTGGGGCATTAAAGTGTTATAAAAAGCCAAGAGAAAAAGGCATTCAATTGCAACAGTGTTTTTAGCAGAGTTGCTTCCAGGCTCTACGTGGTGCCAGTTTAGGCTTTTTGTCTCTCGTGCCGCTTGGGTGCAGTTGGCCGATAAAAGCATGTGCATGCAACACTCCAAAGAGGCATTGGAGATGCCCAGAATAAGTGTCCACATCATATTCTGTGTGCAGTTAAGGCCCCCTTGCAATGATGTGGTCTGTCATGGTCCTTCCCCCCTCCCCATCACTGCATTCCAGTGTGGTAAGGAAAGGCTTCCCTGGCCAGTTCACAGTTCTCTTCACCCTAGAGGCGTCCTTCCAGCATCCTCACCACTGGAGAGGGATTTATTAGCTTTGGATGAAGAGGCTTTGTTTAAAACCAAGGCTGAAGTTTTCACTGACTTTATTGACAGAGTTCCACCACTTTGAGCACAGATAATTGTGTAGCATCACTTAAAGACCAGTTTCAAATCTTCCTTTTCCAGCTAAAAGCTCCCTTAGGAGATGGGTATCTTTTCATTCCCTAATGGAAGCCTCCTCTTCCTTTCTCACTGAGGGGAGTAAGAAATAAATTTCCTTTTCCAGTTGTCACGGCTAAGGCATTACAGTAAGAATGCCTGGTTATCCTCTATTCTACAAATACTATATTTACATCACAGAAAATAAGAATTTAATTGTAAGTCTTTTTTTCATGCAAAGTCTAAGAGTAAGTACATATTTGGTTGCTCAAAGAATTCAAGTGACAAAAAAATGTGACAATCACTATGAGGAAGAGTATAAGCTAATAAAGTACGTGTGATGGGTACCAGAATTGATGGCAGCAAACAAAATATAGACATGAAGTCAGGCAGCCTGAAAATTCAAAATTGTTAGCAAATTTAGCAATTCATCCTATTAGCAACAGAACTCACTAGGCGAAGGACTTCAGGTTATGGAAAGCACCCTCAGGTGAAATGAACATTCACAGATCTCGCTTTTTTCAGCTTTGCTACAGCTCTCCTTTGATAATTTATTCCCACCTAGTCTCCAGCACATTGTGCCCAGTCATCCATACAAACATAAAGCAAACAAAAACCTATAATAAATTAATCAAGCCATTTTTCCTGTCTCCAAGGAAGAAAGGGGAGCAGTTGTTATCTCTATTTCAAACACTTGGGTGACAGCCACATAAGTATAAGGTAAATAAGTGAAGTGCAGCTTCATTAAAGGAATGGAACTCTATTGAAATGCATGAGTGCAGTCCAGGACTTTGACTACAAATTAAGCAGAGTTTCGGAAAAAAAAAAAAAAAAAGTTTGCAATAAGGAACTTTTGCTGCAGCTAGAGCAGGCGTGTTTATATATTGCTTCTCTCTTGTTCTGTCACATTTAACTCTTTCTACCAATCAGCATTGATAGCATTCATGTCCTATCAGTGAAAGAGGGTAAGCTGCTCATCCCTAAGGGTGGCATACCATCCCATACCCAGAAAACCAACCTAGCAAAACAGAAAATGCAATCAGCAAAGAATAAACTAACTTAATGTTTTTTCTATTACCACACTGCAAAAAAAAGTGAGAAAGGCAGTTATAAAAGATTCCAGACAATATTTGCCCCAGATATTCACCTGGGCAAATTTTTCAGTGCTGCACTAGTGAGAGGACAGTTATGGTTGGGATTGTGCCTTCACCTGGTTCTCAGGCATGCAAAAGCTGGCTGTTTTATGAGTGCAGCCTGCTTAGCCCCTGCAGAGGGAGCAGGAACACCTCATTATCAGAGATGGGAGATTTGCAAGAGGGAATCTTGGATGAGATGTACCTAATTAGACAAGTCTTTTCTCTCCCTCCATCATCAGAAAGTGAGAACAAACCCAAGCATTTCTACCACAGGCAGTATCTTCTGAATGAAAAGCACCTAAATGTGTATTTTATTGTAGCATTTTCTTCAGGAAATCCATATGAAAGCCACTGCTGGCAGCCAGTCCTGCCTGTGCAGCAATTGCATCAGCAAGGCCAGAAGCCCTAGGGGCCTGACAATCAGTGGCTTTCACAAAATCCCGCTGTTTCAATGCAATTTAGTGAGGATTTTTGTAACTTTTGCTTTGATTACTTTCCTAAGGAAAATCCCCTATCGTTTTCCCATTGTTCCTGATCTTGCTGTTTATTTTTTTCTAATGAATATGGTTTAGAAAGTAGACATTCATTTTAAATAATTCAATTACTCCTACTGCTGTGCAGTTTGCCTATAACTCCCTATTTCTCTGCCCAGAGCTATGCTCAGGGCAAGAGAAAATTTCTAATTAGTTGGACAGTTTTGCTCTTTAATTATAGAAGATCTTTGGCTAGAATGACATTTTCAAGCAACGAGGAGAGGTGTATTAAAGAAAGATAACAAAAAACATGCAAAAGCCAAAAGCCTGCAATCTTCATGTATTCCTTGTTCTGATACAATGCAGCCCATTATGACAGTGTTGAAGCAGGTTTAAAGCCTGGGGGTGGGGGAACAGGTAATGGGGCATACCGGAGTTTCAGAAGCACCGCTACTGTCAATACTGATCTTTCTAATCTCTGAGCTCAATGTTTATCCTAAGAACTGTTCTTGGTTTGCTTAATGTCATTGCAGGTTTGGCCAAATCCTTAAAAAACAGAATAATAGAGATCTGTGGAAATGGGACGGTAACATATTTTACATGTCATCTCTGCTCTCTTATTTCTTATGCAAGGGTGTTTGCTTCTCACAAGAAGATTCCCAGCTGACTTACGCTCTCCATCTGTCTAACTAGCTTTTGGCCATCCTTCCCTTCTTCTTCCACCCTGCCCTCTTTAATTTAACTCCCGGCTTGCCTTTGTCCATTCTGCTCCACCTGTCTTTGATGTGCTCTGCCTACTGTGACTTCCTTCTCATCGAGTCCATCCCAGGTTCTTTGCTCTTCCTCACAGTTTATTTCACAGGACAACAGTGCTGTGCTCTAAATAACAGCTAGTTGCTTTTTGAACACAGATGTAGCAAGTGCTCCCAACCGCAGCTTGGCACTTATAGCATCACAGTTGGCTTCCTACTTCTTAAACTGAAGATAACACTGGAGAGGGAATCTCATCCTAGGAAACGACGAATTATCTCATCGTCTTCAGAACGAGTCAGCTCGACTGGAAATGCTCACTCTGGATCGCAGCTTGCAGCAGTAACTGGGCACAGGTTAATTGTGTGCTGCTGGGAATGTGGCAGCAGCTCCTGGCTCTCAGGGAGGTTTTTCAGGCAGAAGCAGCATCATGCAAACACATGCACAGGTGGGATGTGGAAGCTTCCAAGCCACAGCAGCTTTGGCACCAATGTTGACTCCACTTTTCATGCCACTGTAAGCAGTGGTTATTAGAAAAGGAGCAAGGTGCCCGAAACACATATCTCTGAAGAGAGGATACAAGTGCAGAAATACCTGATCTGAAAGAATCATCAAACTCCGCCACTACAGAAATACGAGCATATTCTGCCACGAAATGTGTTCGCACAAGGAAACAAATATTCCACTCACTGAATTCAGTGGAATGCAGTTGAATATTGCTAGAATCTATCAGTTTTGGAGGACTATGAGGACTGAAGCTGCTAATAACCAAGAGGAGGAATTTAGTGATTTGGACTAGTGATTGGACTAAGAAATTGTTAAAAGAGAAAATACTTCAGGTTCACCCACTGCATATATGTTTGTGCAATGAAGCAGGGTCTCCATAAACTCCACAAATTATGTTTCAGGGTGGTATTAAAATATTCTTTATTGTTCAAATATGCAGTAAGAAAAATATTAGAAAATCAAAAAGGGCCAAATTCTGATAGATTATGATCATATGTTTTTTCCTAGTGAATTAAATGAGGGCTTTAAGTGCCCCGCACCATACAGAACCTGACTTACAAGGGTAATTGAGTTTCTGTTTAGGTTGTGAGATTAGAGTTGCTCAATCACTACCATGCCATGACAGCAAAATTGATGTAAATGAAAAAGCGCAACACAGGACAAACGCTGCTGCAAATGTAAAGTGTTTAACATTCTCCTAGTATGTACACATACAGAACTGAAGGCTGCATTGTAACACATAGTCACAACTCTGAAGACTGTTAAAGCAGCTGCACAGCCTTGGATTTACTACCTCCAGGAATTCAATAATTTCTTACTATATACCATTTTGTACAGGTTCATGAGAATCAGATTTTTAAGTGGGTCCAGAGGCTCATTGCATTATGTCTAGCTGCTATGAGCATCGTGCTGCTGCACCCACTGCCAACACAGTTCTGAGAGGTGTGTGTCTACCTGCAGGCTCTGGCCAGAATGTTGCTAATTACATCTGCTGCCTAGGAGATGCGCTTGCCCCATGCTGCCCCTTGGGATTTTGCTTGCAATTGCATTTTAGCTAATATTTCTTCTATTATAATCTCCATCTTTAAATCAAAGTCTGTTGTCAGTTCAGAGAAGAATCTCTGTAACTTCCTCTCCCCTGCAGATGTATGCTTTTCTCATCTGGAAACTTTTCCTCCCAGACCTTGCACACTTCTCCTCCTAATCACCTGTTGACTTTTTCGTCTATACCCAGGGACTGTTCTGATCCCCAAATACATCACTTTGCTGACATTAAGCATGGCTGGAATTTTGCCCAACTACATGTCATGAATCCTTTACTGCTGTTTTTGCCACTGTGTACGCTACAAGCTGATTATATTAAACGAATGCAGCCACCAAGCAAGTAGAGGCAGCAGTTCTCCAGAGGCTGCCTTCAGAGCCTTGAGCTGAGCATTAAATTCCAAGAGTAAACAGTAATTGACTCAAAATAATTCATGTAATAAAACTGTGCTGCAGATGGTACTGTTTCATACCTGCATAAGCATCCTGTAATGGATCAGGCATTCTTTTCCTAACACAGTGATGGATACAAAGTCCCCAGATCAAAGCACCTATGTTTTCTTCTGGTTTAAAGCTTCAACTTTAAAGAAAAAGTCTTTTAAAGTTTCTTCTTCAAGAGAAGAAGAGAAGAGAAGAGAAGAGAAGAGAAGAGAAGAGAAGAGAAGAGAAGAGAAGAGAAGAGAAGAGAAGAGAAGAGAAGAGAAGAGAAGAGAAGAGAAGAGAAGAGAAGAGAAGAGAAGAGAAGGGGATAGTTTCTTTGTTCCTAGGGCCAAATCAGTACTTGCTGGTACCTTAGAGTCACCTTTTGTCAAACTACTGTGCTGTTTTCCCATGTTTCTGGTCTCCATAAAATCCTCACATTTCTGTTCCTTGGTAAGCTACTTTTGCAAAATCATGACTCAGTCAAAATACTTTAGAAAATAAAAACCTAAGGACCTTGGAGTATTTTGCCTAAGCAAAATGGAGTCCTTATGGAGGACCCTTTAAATAGCAGTCCTGCCCCCAGCCTATCGGACCCCCTCCTCTTCCTCCTCCTTTCTCCCATTTTACTGTCATTTACAGACTTGCAAAATTATGCAGGTGATTAATAACAACATAAACATTGTTGGCCTCAGTATTTACCCCTGAGAGGGATAAACTCATAAACAGGGCATCAGTTGAATTTTGTGGCAGTGCTGAATACCCTTTGAGCCTGATGGTTCAGCCAATTATCCATCCACCTTATTGCCAACTGATCCAGACAAACATTCATCCCTTTGACTATAGGGACACTATGGAAGACCCTAGCTTTGCTAAAGTCAAGGTATACAATATCTACTGTTTCCTTTATTCATAGAGCCATTCATCTCATTGCAGAAGGCAATAAGGTTAGCCAGGCATGATATGCCCTCACTGAATCCATGCTAGTCATTCACAATAATCTTCATGTGGCTAAGAATTACTTTGAGTTTGTTCCATGGCCTTCCCAGGAACTGAGGTGATGCTGACCTGGATCTTTTTTTTGTTGTTCTTCTTGGGGATGGTCGTAGCAGTTGTTTTCTTTCTGTGATTTGGAACTTCCCCAATTGCCATGACTTCTGAAAGGTGACAGGCAGCAGCATTGTGATGACATTGACCACCTCCCACAGGTGCATGTTACCTCTCCTGCATGGTCAGGCAATGTTCCTGTATTGCTCCTGAGCAGTCTACCTCTATTTCCATCTTCTGTGTACTTCCTTTCTTTATATGAGCTCAGCAAGGAGTTCTCTATTTCAAGCACAATAGCTTCTTGTGGAGAAAGGATGAGTATAGAATAGAGATTAAATTAGACTCATAAAGCATGACAGAAGCACTCATACATTTCTCATGGAGTTAAAGATACTACAGTTCCATTTCTGGGACTAAAGAGAAATAAATGCTTCTTGAACTACTGGGAAAGTAGTCTGTGAGACTTGAGTTTCCACTCTTGGCATGAGTGTCTTGTTGTGGAATATATACTGCATATGTAACTTACGCTGATTTTGTGTATCATATGAGTTCATGTATCATATCTAGGCCTGGGTTCATGGTGTTAAGCTACTTTTAGGGGGCATGGCTTCCTTTAAAACTACTCTTTCAGCTTTCTCTGTTTTGTTTCAGGCTTCCTGAACCAGCCTCACTTGGATGGTGCATGACAGACCTGCTAATGACCTTCATCTAGCTTACAGAGGCTCAGAGGAGGAAGGGGCAGGGAGAGTGCACCAGAAGTCACACACTGTGGGAGCACAAGGCAACAGGTGGAAGAGTGAGTCTCCTGCTTCAAATCTGAGACACCACATGTTGTGCTCTGGAGTGGAAGAGTGAGTCTCCTGCTTAAAACATGAGACATGACGTGTTGCACTCTGGAGTTCAAGACTACTGCTGTAACACTGAACTGAGACGTTTAGCTCATACACAGTTATAGCAAAAAGAATGCTCAAGAATTGGAGCCACTGCTATAGCAGTAAGTTGAATGTATTTGGAGAGAGTTGATACCCAAATGGAAGGGATGGTGAAAGGTTTGAAAAAACAGTCCTGAAAGTGGACTGTGAGAGATTGAGGCCATGACCTAGTTGTTTATATAGAAAATTCATGTAAAATTTGGAATTATTCATGTGGAAGAGTTAAGCAGACCACAGAACACCAAAACAAAAAAGCCCACTTTGTTGGCAGCTTAAGATGTGCCTAAAATGTAGGAGGAGATTTGGCATCTATTTGACTGCATTGCAGTTTTGAAAGAACTTATAAGAGAGTTTTCTATTAGAAGCTAATGAACTTGAATCAAGAAGAGCAAACCGGAAAGAAAGGCAAAATAAAAGGTAGAAAAGAACAACTCACATAGAGCTTTTACGTAGTATCATTCCTTGTCGACAGCCATGAAGGGGATGAACCTGCAACTGCATGTCAAGGTGAATCACAAGAATGCCAACTGTTCTACTGCCTTTTGCCAGCAGACTACTGTACAGAAGTAAAGCTTCTTTACAGAAATGTTACTCATTTTTACAAAATAAGACAGAGTCACTGAGTCTCACAGTTCATGAAGGACCTGTGAGCTTACAGAAGCTAATGAGATTAAATCTGTGTCCCCATTTAGATCCTCTTTTTATTCCCTTTTGGCTCAACAAGGACTGTTCCCTTTATTGCTTTCCCAGTGCTCTGTGGTTCTGTAAAGGCCATGGAAGACCACTCTCTCTTTGCAGGATATAAACCTATAAACAAGGACAAGTGCAGAGAAGTGCAATGTATTTATTTCATTATTCCCTGAAATACATAGGGGGTTGACCTCTGTTTCACCTCAAACATTTTAGCAGTACTAATATTAAACACGAAATCATTCAATCATGTCCAGAGAGACTTAAGAAAGATCATGAATTGCAGTAAGGAGTTAATCAACTGGAATAATAACTATAGGGTCAGAATTACATGCATCAATTTAAGACTTCACATTTACCATTAACAAGAAGTAAAATTACATATCGAAACATTCATCCATTCATTTCATTTATTAAGAAACCAGTGGTCCTTACATGTTCTCCTGACTCACTGCTAAATTTCACCCATTAATATGATTACTTTACATATGTAACCAGCTAGCCCTGTAATACATTATTGCCAATACTTTGCAATGAGTTTGTAAGGCCTCAGGATTGAGGCTTGTCAGGTCTGCCACATCAGAAGGTTTCCTGACCTGCCTGCAGCTTTGTTTGACTTGCTTTATCCCTGACAATGATTCTTCTTATTGACCAGGTGTCTATGGCTAAGTTGTTTTACTTTTGTTTTTCTTTCTGCATTACAGCCATAGTTTTATATAGAGAGCAGTAACAAAGCAGTTACTCTATACAGAATGAGATATTTACTACTCTGCAGTGAAATTCCCTTGCTCAGTTTACATCCTTTCCAGGTGATTGTTTCATAATGCATGTATCCTTGGGATACTTCATTAACAGCAACATCTGCTATTGAGGCATTTAAAAAGCCTTGTTTTTCTGAAAATGAAATATCTTTCAGAAGGATATTGAGGGGGAAGGAATTTTTTTATTGTTGAAATAATTATAATCATATATTCTGGCTATAATCCTGAAGCAAGGGACCCAGCTCAGAATGCTGGATGATTGTACAGAGGTTCTATTAAATTCCTTAGCCCTGAGAACATTTACATGAGAGCATGGTTTTCCATGAAATTAACATAGATTATGTTCACAGGCTGTAATTAAGTGGATAATTCTTTCCTATGCTTGTACCACTCCCATCTATACAGAGCAATTTGATGACTGTATTCAAAAATCAAAAGCAAATGATACATTTAATCAGTATAGGACCAAATCAAGGTTCAGCTATAGGCACTTCAATCTATTTCCCAATTAGTAGTGTTTCTAATGAAGGGTGTTTGTGGAAGTGCATTCTATTCTGAGCTCTTGTCTCAATAGCATCATCAATGAAATACCAATTACCATCTTGTAATCGCTACACTAAGGGTTCAGTTCATATGGTCAATATAAGAAGTCTTTGTGTCTCCAGCTTCATTCATGCTCTAAGGCATTTCTTAGGACTGTGTTTCAGCAGATCGATTCTACTGGATCCAAGGTGTCTGCATGCAGACATAGAAACAAACTGTAAGCAGAGGTTGCTTACACCAGTGATAGGATCACAAAATTATCAACATCAAAAGGTACATCAAAGGTATAGTGTCTAAGGTCACAAACTGCTTTTGCATGGCACCTCCTATCTGAGGACTGAACAGTGCTCACTGAATTTAGCCTAGCAGCACCACCAAATACCTTTCTTTGCTGTTATCTAGGAGAACATGCTAATATCCAGCAGCCATGTGGCATTTGTTATTTTCAAGCTACTATATAAGCTTTTATGTGAAAAAATGCTGATTAAAACTGATTGATACATTATGATTTGTTTGTTTGTTTTGACCTAGCCTCACACCTTCTGAGTATCAATGATTCTGTATGTATTTACTGTGCCACCTGCCCTTCTTTTCAGGGTGGCTATGTTAAAAAGGAGAAAGAACGTGCAAGGCAATAGAGATGATATGGCATACTACCTTTTGAAACCCCCCCTCACCATACATGAAATTTAGCTTAAACAAGTTCATACTGACACCACCTCCGCTGTGAGCACAACCAGAAGTATGTTCTTCCTGCAAGACTTAACAGAAACCTCTGGTTGCAATACTGGGCACAGAAACCCACATATTTACTTCTGTGAATCAGAATATTTTGTACTGACATCAGTAACTGTCATAAGGTAATGGCTCTTGTTACACGTAAGATTAAATACTGACCACAACACATAGCACGTGCAATACATATTGAGACTTTTTTTTATGTTTCTCAGGTTTTGGAACAAGCCTATTAAATTGTGTATTTCCACCCATGCATTGTAGACCATAAAGCACTCAAAACCAGCACTGTAACTGGAAAAAAATAACTCACCAGGGATTTTCATGTGTAGCAAACAGATGGGGTTTTTTGTTCTTATAAATCACCAAGGTAGAAGATGAAGGGAGTAATTTTTAAGTATGAAACACTACATTTTTATACTGCTTCTGCAGGGTGTTTGAAATTATGTTTTTCTAAAGTCAAGGGACCAAAACAACCCAAGAATTGGAGAGAGGAGTGGGATTACGATTTAGAAAATGAGCACACATTCATTTAGTCTAAATGTAAAAAACCCCAACCAAACAAAACCCCAAAATATTTGTCAAAGGAAGATGCCTGCAATTTGTAAAGGATTTAGAGCTAAAATTCAGACATGTTGATTTTGAGAAGAATAAACAGAGTGAGCAGAGACAGTGCTATCTCAAACTAGAGTTCCAAAACAGGACACACAGTCTTTACTGTTTAATGAAGAATCATAGTAATGTTAGCTGTGATTCTGCAGACCCTCCCTTTACTGGGAACCATTAAAGTATATGCTTAGTTTACCATAACAGAACTGACATGGTCAGAAATAACTTAAATTAATGAAAATTACATAGAGCACTGCCTGCTAGGTCACAAGCAAAACCAGCCTATGAGTTTGGGGAATATAGTGTGGTATATCAAGATTTCAATTTTATTTTTCCACAAGAGAAATTGCTTCTTGTCTGAGTGCTGTTTGTTTTCATGTTTAAGTGGGTCAGTACAAAGAAGCTTAGTTACATCTCTGAGGCAGAGGAATAGACATGTGCCACAGCACAGGCTATGGAAACAGAGGGTTAAATGCTGTCTTTCAGTAGTTCAGGTTTAAATCCAGCAGAGGCTAGTGCCCAAAGAAGCAGTCACAGCCATCCTGTCCTGCAGCTTCTTCTCTTGTGTTCCCACATGCCAGGGCTGGCATTCACACAGCCACACAGCAAACTTCTTCATGAAAGCACTGCTCATCCCGAACAAGCTTCCCCCCACCTTCCCCTCTGCTTAGTTTTCACCTTACACCATTTTAGTTGGTTCCTGCTGGGGCCACATGAACATTAGCTCCAGAGTAAAGACAAGAGTAGAAATGACCTTTCAGCAGCAGCACAAACATATGCCAGATTAAACTGACTATGGAATTTGAGTCAATTGTTCAGACATCTTCCAATTATTTGTAATGGCTTAATAAATACATAGTCCTCAATGAAAAAACACTATAGCTGGGCCTGTCATTGGGTAGTAAGTAGAAGTCTGGCAGCTAAAATTCCTGTTTATACATGTTTTGAAAATCAAGATTCCTATTAATTTAAAAAAGAAAATTACATTGAATTTCAGAAAAATACCATCGCCTGTTTATAGAGTCTACTACCAGAGGATTTACAAAGCAGCCTTTTTCTGTGTGTTTACCACTGATAAAACACAGGGCATAAGCCTATTACTGCCCATGTTGCTGCCTTTCTTTTTCTACATCATTCTGACTGCTTATATTATATATACTACAGGGTATTTGTCAAGTAACAAAACCAAACAGTATCAATATTATATTAGGACAATACATAAGAACCTGCCAAGTCAAGACAAAACTCAGCAATTACATCCAAGCCAAGCTGGTGAACCATACTAAACTGAAAGAGAAAATGCAAAGGAGATGCTGTCAATAGAAGGAAAGAATCACAGCAAACACATCTCATTTAGTGCTACTCTCAATTTTGTGCAACACCAACAGAGTTCAATCACAAATATTCAGCCATCAGACTATAAACACTTCTACAGAGTTTGCTAAGCAGCAACTTCTTTAGACCAGATACAGTTTATGTCCTTATTTTGAATTTGTACGAAGTCCCACAGAGGCCTGTAGGCAGTGGAATACTTCCCCCTCCACAGGCAGGATCATGAGCTAACCTGGAATTTACTTTAATCCAAATTAAATTGTACACATAATAAAATAAAAAGCAAAAATCCAGCCCCTCTAAGAAGAACAACTATACATATACAGGTCAGGAAATTTTCAGCTATCTGCAGTACCAGCTTCAGAGTAGCAGGTGCAAAGCAAACACTTGGGGAAAAGCTCCTTGTCAAACTCACCCAAAAACATCAGAGTACCAAAGCCCTCAAACCACCCCAAGGAAAAATTCATACTTTTTCAAAGCCTCCAGGCAACTACATCAAGACACAAATAGTTACCAGCAGTAACCAGACAAGAACAAAGAAAAAAAAAATCACCACCACTGCCACCAAAGGTCCAAACATTTAGTGGATAGAGAGAAAAGATATCACAGGCTTCACCACTAAATTGAAAGAATACATAATGGTTCCCTGGGGGCTGCAACTAGTAGGCTTCTCCAGGTTTAAAAACCTAGCAAATGTAATTAAAAGGAGAGGTGGAAAGGAAAAAATCAGTGGTACTCTGCCAAAAGAGAGTTCTTTTTTACAAGCCCTGTTAATACCCAGTTGTGGGGAGAGTTTGGCATACTACAACTGCAAAAAACTATCAAACCTGTGCTTGTTTGCTGTCTCATAGGAGACATAGGTCGAGCTACATCAAATTCATCAGAGCAGATTTAAAAATCTGTTTCAAATTTCTTCATGTAATTTAAAATAATGTCGCACACATACGTATTTTGGATCCAGATTTCTATACTGTCATGTAAATATATCTACACTAACTTTAAATTTGTCTAGCTGTGTTTTTGCAGAAAACAGAGATGAGTGTGGATTTCTCACCAGAGAGTCTACTCAGGTTTTTCAAATGGACTGCATAGATGGTGTGAAGTCCTACAATACTATTGCTGCACTACTGACATCAGCTGTGCTGTCTTGAGAAAAAGTGATCAATCACTGCTTTAAAGGGTTAACTATATTGGCGTTGCTCACTAGAATGCTCAAGGGAAGCATGCAACATATTTGTAACAAAGTAAGTCAAGGAGATGTTTTGGGTTTTTATCTTCTCCTGCAGTCATTTATAGTTGTTATTCTCAGTAACCTCATTCAATTGAGCTCAATCAGTGCATTTACATTTTTAGAGGTTGTCTCTTTGTAGAATATGGTGTTATATAATAAAAAAATCCCTTAAATTAGATTACCAAAATAATACAGACAAGTTTAGAACTTGGAACTGGTACTTTAGTCTTCCTTCTTGCAAACATTTTTGTTTGCACGTAGAGATCATGCACAAAATATACTCAGCATGTGCATGTTCATTCCTCAAGTTTTATGCTCAAGAACTGCAGCCTGGCTGTTGTGTGAATTTATTCTAAAGACACTGGGAACTACTTGCTTACTACAGATGATAGTGTGAGGCTGTTAAGTGAGTAACTAGTATGTTGCCTTCTGTACAAAAGGAAGGCAGTACTGGTTTGTATTCATGGAAAATACATAGATCTAGGCTGCAAAACCCAGATGGCAAGCCAAACTGTCTTCTCGTTTACATGCATACAGCCTCAGTGACTCTGGGCCACTGACCGACTCACTCCAGCAATTGTGGAAGAGTAGATCTGTCCATGATTTAAATTAGAAATGAGCAAACCTCGGTAGGTTACTATTAGCCTTTTATTTCATATATTGCAAGCTAAAATTCTGGGTCATAATAATTAACCTTAAATGGAAAAACTGTTGGCAGTGAAAATATAGCTATTTTAAAAAATGGTAGCCAGGTGGCTGTCTAGTAGTGAGAAGCTGCATGGGTGGCCTAGTAGGAGTCAAGGCATTATCTCACAACATGACCCTAAAAATCAAAAGGTTCCTCTTCAGGTCTGATTCTCAGTATTATGTGAAAAGACAATGTGAACAGTTGCTGGCAGGAATGTATATGAGCTACAGCAGCATGAGATATGAGCTACAACAGCACGAGTATTCACATATACACAAGCCATCCATTTCTTTCCTTTTGAGCACCATCCATCCCAATCACTTTCAGAAAATGTAGATCTTTATCAAAAAAGTTCAAGGGTTTGGTTTTGTTTTTCCTAACCTCATAAGCAGAAAGCCATTTAGATTTTAAAGAGAAAGCTCGACCAGGTGAAGGTTCTGTTTGAATATTTGCATGCACGTTAATGAGTCTGTTCTAAGGGTTTTTTTTAAGTTGTTAGAAAAATGACCATGTACAGAAATAGTTTGAAGCTTTGGCAAGCTACAAGGCCTATCAGTTTTTAAGAACTCTCTAGGGAGTGGAGGTGCTGCATCGTTTATGTTACTTAGTCAATAGAGCAAAATTATTTTTTTTCTTCCTATTCTTTTGTGGTTAAAAGCAGCGATGCTTTATATTTAGAGGGGCTGAGCATATTATTATCTGTTCCATAGCTTAGGAAAGCATTCTTTGCTATTTGCATGTCACACTGTGTGTCTGTCTCATTATTTCAGTGGCACACAAATGACCAAAGAAGCGCCAGAAATCGTAAATGCTACACTCTAAAATAGCACACTGATGGCAACCACATTGAAAACCTTTTTTGATTCAAAAAATGGCGGTGAAAATGTGCTCTGTTACCACAGTACAGGATGCATTTTGATCTCACTAGACAGACACATGTTTTAAAATGGACTATTAGAAAGCTTGTAAAAAAGGAAAAGCACCTATCTAGTGAAGCAAATGCAAACACTCCTATTGATTTAATTAAAATTGAAGTAGGCCCTCTTTACTCATTATCAGTTGGTAGTAGACACTCTTGTTTGCGTCAAATACTACTGAAAACCACAAGTACTTTCACTGGGATCTGTATAGAACAGTTTATGTTGTGCAATCTACTCTCATCAGTAAAGGTGTCAGAACCATCTTGATCATTTGATCAAAGGCTGTGTATACTTGGGAACATTTACAGAAGTTCTGGAACAGAGAATTTTTCATATTATTTTGATTCCAGTGACTGAAATTTAGAACTTCTACTTCTTAGAACTTTGCAAACACTAATTACTAAAATGCCTTTTCATCTTCCCTCAAAGATGCAGACAAGAACTCTTTGTTTCATAAGATGGAAGTGAAAACAGAGCAAAAAAGGGCCATAACTTTTTACATATGTAAGGTGGCTAAAACTATGCTGTTCTTTTAGACAAAAAGCAAAGCACACTGTTGGGAACTTGGTATTTCCATTGCAATCTGTGTGAGTTACAGAAAATAAGCACCTACAGGTTTGGTGCATTCACCTGAAATATGCAGTCATGTTACTTCAGCAGAGCCGACTGTGTATGGTAACCACCATCCTTGTGATCATCCTCCTTCTGCCACCAGTGGTTTCATGGGCTGCTCAATGAAGCTCTTACAACAATGGTGTTAATCCAACAACACTGACACCAGGAGCTGTGAAAGACTTGGAGTTTTTCCTAAACTGAAGGCTAATGGTTATTCTGAGCCCCAGAGAGAAGTCCTGAACAATCATGAGTGAAGCATAAAATGCTCAAGATCTTCAGAAAGAGCCTACGGTACACTGCCAGTAATCCTTTTGCATTGCACTTTTCAGTTTCTGGACAAGTCTGTGTTTTTATATCTACCTTGAGATGGCGAGATCATGCCATTTTCTTTAGCACAAGGCCACACAGTAGTCAAGACAGTTTAGGCGGGTCTGATAGCTTTATACTGGAAACTGCAAACTGTACACATCACCTTGCAAGCAGGGGGACCACTGCCTTAATAAACAATATAAGTAGCAAAGAAGGTGAATGTATTAGTGGTTGCAATGGGCAACACTTTCAAGGGATAATCTTTCCTAATTAATCTGATGTTTACATTCAGGAAGAATAGCTGATTCAGTGTTTTACTAGCAATTTCTGAGAGTGGTGGAGCTAAATCTTTCTCACGTCTAGCTATGTCACATCATCCAGAACTCCCAGGTACCAACTGATAACTTGGTTTTGCATGACTGCCATAAGTATTATGAAATATTGGGGCAAGCAGCTCTTCTTTTATCAGCCTGTGTTTGATGCCCAATAAAAGTCTACTTCCCATCCATCTCTAGGGTTTTGTAGCTTTTGTTTTCTCCAAGTACAGGTAAGGATATTTAGGTTTTTTTGAAATGAAACTCAAACAGCACACAGAAAATATGAGACAGATGTAAAAATTGGAAGCTGCTCTGGAAAAATTTTAGTATCTAAACAAGCCACATGGCACAATCCTGGACCAGACGATAGGTTAGTGCACATTATGTTGTATTTTCTTTGCAGATGATGTTTGACAAGATAATAAGCAATACCCAGAGGATGACATCAGTGGAAGGATATGTGTGCGTGTGTGTTTCTGTGTCTCTGTGTATACATGTTTTATGTCTATATATCTCCTGCTGTGTAACTAAAGATGCCTCAAGTGTTTGGCTTGCTTCTTTCCTTCTTGTTTATTCATGACTATTATGTCTAAATCCATGCGTCCACTATTCTAGTTTCTGTCCGAAAGTAATCCATCTGATTTTTTTAAAAGCAGTATTTTCAATACAAATTCTTTCATTAGTATCACTTTCCACAGTCAGGTTTAAAACAGTTGTTCCTGGAAACCAACGAGAGCTATAATTAATATACAAGAAATGCCCCAGGGTACTTTCTTATTTTTCTGTACTGCAAAAAAGGCATTTGTGTTTTGGGAAATATTCACATATCTGGGATCAAAATAAAATGTGAGAATAATAAGAGAGGCTGCAGAGATTAAGTTGGCCAGACAAATTTGTATACATAAAAACCTGTTTTGTTTTAACCCCAGCCAGCAACCAAGCCTTACACAGCCACTCACTCCCTCCCCCCACTGTGGGATGGGGGAGAGGATCGGAAGAGTGAGAGTGAGAAAACTCATGGGTTGAGATAAAGACAGTTTAAGAGGTAAAGCAAACACCATGCATGCAAGCAAAGCAAAACAAGGAATTCATTCACTGTTTCCCATGGGCAGGCAGGTGTTCCGCCATCCCCAGGACAGCAGGGCTCCAGCACGCGTAACAGTTACTTGGGAAGAGAAACACTCTAATGCTGAGAGTCTCCCCCTTCCTTATTCCCCTTATATATAGCCAGCATGATGTCCCAAGGCATGGAATATTCCTTTGGCCAGTTCAGGTCACCTGTCCTGGCTGTGTCCCCTCCCAATTTCCCGTGTCCCTCCAGCCCTCTCGCTGGCAGGGCCTCAGAAACTGAAAAGTCCTTGACTTTGTATAAACATCACCCAGTGACAACCAAAACCATCAGTGTGCTATTGGTATTGCTCTTGCACCAGATCCAAAACACAGCCCTGCACCAGCTACTAAGAAGAAAATTAACTCTATCCCAGCTGAAACCGGCACAGAAACCTAAACAAAAAAAGAGAGAAGTATTTGTAAAATTTGCTTTTTGAATATTCTGAAGAAAGTGCAAACTTTCATTTTATTATTTGGTAAACCATTCTATGTCATTTACTTGAGAAAATGTGCTGGTAGGAGGCTGTGGGATATAGCTCATATTATGTAAAATTTACAATTATATTTTTAAAATTACTATTTACAAACAGAAGTCAAGAGAAATGGTAAAATACTGCAAAACATTTTTTTTCTGGAACTATCCAGTGATGTTTGTGCTTAACCAGGAATGACTACAAAAGAGCAGAGACAGCATTTTCACAGTCCAGAGACAAGTCTCGTACTAAAGTTTAGCTGATATTTTAGGGTAAGGTTTTGATATCCTTCAGTAATCAGTTAAAGAGAAATATGCTTTACAGTTAAAATATTTTCATCTTTGGAAGTATTTCTCCAAAATATTTTCAAAACTTGAAAGAACAATATTCTACATCTAATTCTGAAGGACATACCCTTTAATCAGTTTAAATGTCCATTTAAAATAAAATCAGCAATGACTTTGCTTAGTATCTTACTAAGCTTTTGACATCAATTGACTTTTGAGAATGAGTTAAACAAGCAATCATATTTTCATATAATTAACACACAACTCAGGCAATTCATATCTCTTTATAGGTACTGGAACTTGAAAATAAAATGCATAGCAAACCCACAGCCTCTGACAACCTCTTTGCCTGATATCACATATGAAATGGCAGGGAGAAACCAGGATTCAGTAAGTAGGAATTTTTACATAAATTTATTTTCCTCTTACCTGCACACACATTCCCCTTCTGTTCACATGGGATTGCAGGATGAGGGTAGATACATGCATATGTATCTATATAGCTGTATCTATATTTATCTACCTATGTCTATCTCCCTCTCTTTCCTCCCACCTGTCTTTTCTGCAATGAGGGTTGTCAAACACTGGGACAGGTTACCTGGAGAGGTTGTGGAGTCTCCATCTGTGGAGATATTTAAAACTTGACTAGACATGGTCCTGGGAAACCTGCTCTAGATGACCCTGCTCAAATAAGGGACTTGGCTGATGATTTCCAAAGGTCTGTTCAGCCTAAACTATTCTATGATTCTCTGGGATATACATTTAAATGGGTAGTTTGTATGAATCCACTTCCCAAATTACTCAATCTTGATCTCATAATGTCTTTTCATAAAACAGTTTTCTGTATGCCGTACACCTTAAAATTCTCATTGTTCATTTCTGAACACTGTCTATTTCTTCAGGCTTTTCAGGATTGAGTCTGAAGTGTTCCATTGATTTCCAATGCGATACTTGTGTGCTTTATATCCTGTCCATTATCCATCTTAACAAGTTTGGTTTCTTTAATTGCTACTGTGAAGTGCAGAGTTCTGTTCAGCTTTAGCTACCTGCAATGATAATTACCATTTATTCTTTCTGCAAACGTTTATATGTAGCTACCTTAAAGCAATTTACATGGAAAGATGTCTTAAGCAGTGTCTTTGCCAATTTGTAGGTTTCAAACGAGGGAAAAGAAATGAAATGATTTGCCATCATGTTGGTAGCACACCTCTAAAGCATGTCAGGATCTTTTAAACTAAATGTTTGTTGTTTTTACCAACAAACATCCCCAGGTTTGTATTTGTTTCAATACAAATTCTTTCATTAGTATCACTTTCCACAGTCAGGTTTAAATAGAAAACAGGTATTGAAACCGCCTCCATCAAAAATCGGGACAAATCTTAGAAACACATAGCTAAAGTATGACTTCTTTTATATCATACTTTATCCTGATGTTCCTGTCCCCAAACAGGCAGAAATCCATGGATCTCAGTTTGTTTCAGAACTTCTAGAACTGTTTCATTTGATTGTCCACTTACGAGGAAAGGACAGGAGAGATTCTGGTTAACAAAAGTGATGCCAAGCAAAGCTGTCACTACATAACTGAAAAATGCTTCTTGGTACCTCAGAGGTGACTTGACACCACTGAAAATGCCAACAAAAGTTTCACATATTAATTGAGGGCAACATGACCCTACAATTGGAAAATTTCTTTGCAGTGAAATTATACAGGATGCTATTACAGTATAACTTTCAGCTTTGGGCTCTTCCACTCTTTCTCCATTTGTACAAGATCTGCTTTGCGAATGTGATGAGGGCCTCTGCCTTTGCTAAAATCACTACTCAAGGCCTGTATTGAAGGGAAGACTAATCACCTCTGGAACTATACCAGGCAGAAGGAATATATGCAAGTTGATGCTAAAAAGAGTATAAGCACCTCTGTGTATACATTGGCTCTAATGGTGAAACCATGGAATCTTATAGTATCATTTATTCTGCAGAAGCTTTGTTGCCTAATGGCCTAATTATGCTCTGATGCCAAGTGCAAAATAGTCATTAACAGCAGTAGGAGCAACCCCTCCTACAAGACAGAATTCCACTGTAAATCCTAAGGTCTTTTCTGTGCTAGAAACAGGGTGTATTTCTTTTACTAAACCATTTCTACCATCAGTAAAGTGGTTTGAACACTTTCCACAAAACAATAACATTCAATTTACTTTTGTAGAAATTCACTGAAGGGTTGAACTAAAAAGTAAAGTTGACCATCTTACTCAGCACCTAATCTCCAGCTACTAAGGATGATATGGATGCTAAAAGTTTACAGAAGTTTAGAGTGATTGAACAACATCACAGAAAATTCCATCGAGAGTTATTAAACTGACATTTATGGTATCTAGCTTAAGAAATCCCTAAGTAGAAATTTCCTAGAGCTACAGTGTGTTTTCAAGAAATATCACTGCTTACTTGTTCTGCTCTTGTACTTTATCTTAGATAACTTCTATTGACCATGGTCTTAGCTGTTCAGCTCAATAGACCTTTGTTGTAATCAAGCCTTGTATTAGGAAAAGGTATTGACACTTTTCAAGAAAATTATTTGCTTGTCCTTGTTTTCTTCTTCAAACAAAAAGATCAGAGCATCTTAAGTAGTGGAAATCTCAGGGTATGACTATTCCAAGCCATGTCAGAGGCCTGAGTTAGTGAACTTACTAGCCCAGTGCCCTCTCTAGGCTAATTGGTCTTCTATTGTGAATTAAAGTCATAACATCAATACCACTCTTCAAGAATACCTAATTTTTTTTAATATTGGTAGAGCTATTTTCAGCAGAATTCTTAGATTAGCCACCTGACACAGTTCATAGTAAGAATTTTACTCTTTAAAAAGCTCTTCAAAATATTACACAATGAAGGCCTAAGTCTGTTCCTGGCAGATAGTTGAAATTATGTTTACCAAGGGAGAGGAGTAAAGTGTCAAGGATATCATGGACCATGATAAAACCAGCATGGTTTCTGCAAAGGAAAATATTTAGGGTTTTGGGTGTTTTTTTGTTCTTTGAACATATCTATAAAGGGATAGATGAAGGAAAACTGGTTCACATAATTTAATAAAACTACTGAAAAACCTTTGACACAGTCCTGGGTAAGTTTCTATAGAAGAAACTAGTCAAAAGGGCCAACCGTGTCCTGGGGTGCATCAAGTACAGCATAGCTAGCTGGTCGAGGGAGGTGATTGACTCTATACTACACTGGTGTGGCCCCACCTTGAGTACTGTGCACAGTTTTGGGTACCTCTACATAAGAAGGACATCAGACTATTACAGTGTGTCCAGGGGAGAGCAACCAAGATGGTGAAAGGCCTCGAGGGCAAGACTTATAAGGAGAAGTTGAAGTCACTTGGCTTGTTCAGCTTGGAGAAGAGAAGGTTGCATGGTGACCTGGTTGCAGTCTACAGCTTCCCCAAGGGCAGTGGAGGGGGAGATGCTGATCTCCTCTCTCTGGTGACCAGTGACAGGACACAAGGGAATGAAATAATGAAGCTGCATCAGGGGAAGTTCAGATTCATTTAGAAAAAAGTTCTTCACTAAGGGGGTGATGGGTCATGGGAACATTCTCCCCAGGGAAGTGGTCACAGCACCAAGCTTTTCAGTTCAAGAAGTGTCTGGATGATGCCTGAACCATATGGTTTAGTTTTAGGTAGTCCTGTAAAGAGCAGGGAGTTGGACTTGATGATCCTTATGGGTCCCCTTCAACTTGAGATATTCTATGGTTCTATGATTGATTCTATGAAACAAAATAAACTTGACAGGAATGGCAACATTTTCATGAGGAAAAGGCCAAAGAGCACAATTAAATGAACAGTTAAAAAAATAAACCAAACTAAAACAACAAACTAAACACAGCAAGCATTTTACTGGACTCAGATTTTTACTGTTTAATGTCTATCCATAGTTTCAAAAGAATTGTAGGCTAGTAGTGATGATACATATTAAAGTTTACGGATATCACTAAGTCAATTAGGCAGGAAAGGTCACAGGTTGAAAGAAACTTTGGAGAGGCCTAATTCAAGTAGTTTACTCATCAACATAATAAATGTTTCATTTCACACTGAAAAGAAAAGTTCACACCTCTCCGACATCTCAGAGGGGTCTAAATTTATGGAAGCAACTCCTACAGCAGACCTGGAAATTGCTGTAGATTGCTTGATATGCAGCTCTAGCTGGGAGTCTAACAAGAAGTTAGGTTACATGAAGACTAATAGGGTAATTAACATTGGCATATAATGACTTTTTATAATTAATGATATGACCTCATTTGGAGTGTGCAGTGCTGATCACCTATCCCAAAAGGGACATTGCAGAACTTAGTTTAGTTCTTAGGATATTGAAAAGTATTACCAGTGGACTGGAAGTACTTGCATATGAAAAGAAACTGAGCAATTAGGACTGATCATTGAACATAAAGAAGAAAGAGGCATGACAAAAAGCCATTATGTAAGAAAAGTATTAGAAATTAGAAAATTCTGTTCCTTTGTCTCATAATGCAAATGCAAAGAAACATGAAATGACATTAAAAAGCTGTCAATTAAAAACTGATTCAAGGAGATTTCCATTCATTAACTGTAAACTGTGGAACTTATTGCCAAAGGAAATTACCAAAACTAAAAATACAGCAAGAATTAAATTAAAAAAATCAACTCATCTAGTGGTTATCAACAACAAATTAGGCAAATTATCACCATGGTTGCCAGAAATAGCAGGATACTTGGTTCATTGAATTTGGAAGTCTCTTTTGCCTTATTTTCCAAACTTATTCTTATCAACAGGCTGGAGTACAAGCCTCTAATACTTACAGCACAGATCAAACATAGCAGGTGTAGTATTACCTTTACCCACTACTAATCAGTTGAGGGGGACATGCCCCACTTTCCTAATAGTGGACAAACTACTGACTAAAAAGCAGAGGAATACTGGAAAGTGAGTATATTTCCTTTGTGGAAGGAGTGAACTAGGTTTCTCCAGAGAAGACAGACAGTCAAGTTCCAAACCGTGCCCCATTCATCCCAAAAGGCACTGAGGCTGTTTAAGCTTAGATTTTACACACTGGAAAGAATAATTTTGCATAAACTACTGATTGTCTTTTCTATTAATTTTTGTTCAGTTATCAATTTTATGAGTGGCTTTGGGACCATGCTGAAAGCAGCAGCTTTACTGGGGATGGACAGAGCAGTGGAGATTTTCAGGCATAGCCATTGTTAGGTGTCTGCAAGGATTGTTCATGTTTGGTGGGCTTGTGTATCTATCTGACTGTGTTAACCTCAATTGTGGCATAGATGCTCCTAGGTGGGTACCTTGAGATGTGACATAGACAGTTTCTGTGCAGAGGTACACTTCTGTGACTAGGTTTGAGATATGGTCAATTGGATGCTGTTGCTTAAGGTGAGGTCAGGTTCATTCACTGTCCTCCCAAACCCAGTCCCACTGGATGTTCTGCCCACTGTTACCCAGTGGCCAACTCTGACTCTGACATTTCTGGTAAATGGACACTCACCAGAGTATTGCCTGGCTTTTGCCATGGGGATAGGTGATCAAGTGATGGTAACAAACAAAGGTGGCCAAAAGTATTGTCTTCCTGGGCATCCTCACTTCCTCTAATGGTCATAGGCCAAATGAGGCCCAGCTCTGGTGTGGGTTAGCAGACCCACTAAATTGAAACCCCAGGGCATGGATCACCAGACAATATCCCTTTGGCCAGACATCCAGTAGAGTTAAGTACCTCAAAAGGGTATCTATACCAACCTGTACAGGAGTAATGATTCCCAATATGGATCCAAGCAGCAAAATACGAACTGGAAGCTGGTTGCCTAGAAAGCAATTTTACAGAATAAACCCTGGTGGTCCTGGTGGACAGCAAGCTGGGCAGGAGTCAGCAGTGCTCCTTCGCATGGAAGAGGACAGCCAGCAGGTTGCGGAATGAGATCCTTCCCCCTCTCCTTGGCACTTATGAGACTGGCTTGGTAGGCAAGAGAAAAGCTAAGGTAACCAAGGTAAACAATGTTGTTTACTTTGAATTTAGCAAGAGAAATGGGTGAGGCATGGACTTGAGCAATAGAATGCAAGCAGCTCGATTGCTGGCTGGATCACGAGGCATCAAGGACTGTGATTAGCAGTACAAAACTGACAGGTGGCTACCAATTGTGCCATCATGGGACAACACTATAACCAATACTGGGTAATGTCATCACTAACAACCCTTAGCAGATTTGTGGGTGATGCCAAACTGAGCATAGGTGAATACTCTGGAGAGCAGGGCTGCCATGCAAAAGAACTGCCACAAACTGGAGAACTGGGCTAACAAATCTCATTTAACAAAGGCAAGAGCAGGGTACTCCACCTGGGATGGATCAACCCCATGCAGCAGTGTGGGTTGGAGGCAGATGGGGTGGGGATCAGCCTAGCAGAAAAGCACCTTTGGGTCCTGGTGGAGAAGCAGCTGACCACAAGTTAACAGTGCACCTCTGTGACAATGGAGGATACTCACACAGTGGGTGGTTTCAGAGTGTAGCCAGCAACTCAAGGGAGCTGATTCCTTCCCCCTCTTTGGCCCATGTGAGACCTTGCTGGGGGGACTGTGTTCAGTTTGGGTTCCCCAGACAGCGCATGCTCCAGTGACTTCCTGGAGCAAGCCCAGTGGAGGGCCCCCAGGGTGAGGAGAGGTTCTCCTTTGATCATACCTCCTCCCTGTCTGCTTGGCTGTGGAAAATAATGAGGGCATCTCCACCGCTCCCACAGGTGGGTTGGGTTTGTGTGTACATGTCAACAGGCAAGACCTGCTAAGATATGGCTGGGGGATCAGGCCAGAAAAGCATGCCAGAGTAGCACAAAATTTTCTATATATCTGATGTGTGGTAAATGCTGACCCATTCCTAGGAGTTACTTGGAAGAGTGTGAGTTATCAGAGGACACAGGTGGTTGCATGCTGGTGTTCAGATGTACTCTGGTACTGTTTTTTTTAGTATAGGTGAGATCATTCAGATTGTCTGACTTTGGGTAAACCTGAAGAAACGTTAGCAAGGACATGCTGCCAAGTACTGAACTTGTGCAAATAGATGTTTATCCTAGAAGTGCAGCCTGGCCAAATGTTTGATTATCTTACCACTCTATCTAGGATTATGCTTGCAACAGCTTCAAAAGCCCATCTTCCAAAGCATGGGGTCGCTTCTCTTCTTCAAAGAAACAGCTAAGGAAATCTTAAATTTTGACAGAGCTGTACTCTTGTATGCTTCACAATGGACAAACTACTTTCAATAAAATAATTTTAAAAAAAACCCAACAAACCAACTTAATGCAATCATGACAAGTTTTCATTTCAAATAGTTACTATGCATATTAGAAGCAATTAAAAAAAAGTCATAGGATGAAAAGTGTTTCAAGTTACTGGGTTTTCTTCAGTTGTAAGACCAGCTGCCCGATTTATTCTGTGGCCAGAATATTATTCCTAAAAGTGGAAAAACTTCTGTTTTAGTGTATAAAACTAATCAGATATAACATGATTTTTGAAAGCTTAGCTTGAGCTGCATATTATCTACAGAATACTGTTGGAAACTTAACTTGCTAAATAAGCAGAACTCGAATGAATGATTTTTTAAACATCATAAGACAAAACACAAATGAACAAACAAACTGAAAAGGGATTTATACTACACATGAGGGATTTGACCAAAGAATGAGAAGCAAGAGCTGAAGTATTTGTACTAATCAGAAAGGCATTAGACTTAACTAACTCACATAGAGCATTTGCAATTTTCATTGAGTGACTTTCAAGTCTGTAATACACTTGACTGAATCTTACTGGATTTTGTGCTTGAAATGTTTTACTAAGAGTCCACTGAGGTATGAAAGCACAGTAAGTTCTTGCCATGGGAGGAAAGGTGCATTTCTTAGGAGTACAGCTGAACTAAAAATAGATTACTATTTCTCCTACATGAAATATGCTACTCCGTACAACAGGGCTGAATTTATTTCTAGGTACTGGGGTTCGATCAGTGTTCCTCCTTATCAGCTGTGACAAGCCTTTATCACAAATACAGTTTATAAAAGAAACTACAAATTCTTTGACCTCTTACTGTCAGATACATGTTAAAGAACAATTCTGTGTAAGACTTAATACACAATTTATAAATAAATAAATAATCAACAAATATACCTTTTGTATATTTCTTTTTTCCAATTTGCAACTCACTTTGAGGACTGATCATCTTCTTGAGGCATGGCTTCATAATTATGATTATAAATTCTTTCCTTCTTTGTGTTTCTATGGAATTGCTTTTTGGGCTTTATGCAATTTTAGGCAAATAGTAGAGTGCCTAAAGAATACCCATACCAAATAATCTGCCTTTGTTTCAGTCAATGAAACATTTCATGGCTTGTTGACAAATCCATGATGCTGTAACGCACATAATTTCAGTATTTTCTCTCTTTAGGAAAGAAAGCAATACAGGGGGTTACAACAAATTATGAAAACTGACAAAAGCTGAAGCTTTATGCTTTCTGTTCCACATTTCAAATGTTATTGCAAATGGGAAATATTTGTTCTTTTTAAGCAATAGAAATAAGTGAGCTTATATGTTGGGGTTTTTTAAGAACTAGATACTATGTACATCAAACCCTTTTCCATCTAGTCTTGCCAGCGGCAGGTCATCTGGTTCAATGAACTGATTTTCAAAAGCAAAATACATTTTGCTGAGTAAAAATGGTGTTTATGCGACTTCACATAGGTGACACATTGGAAACTAACACAATTCTTTGTCGTCTCAATTAGAGCTCAGAGAACTTGGAGGAAGCTCAACTGGAGACCAAAGCTGTCTTGAGTGGCTTTATCTGTTTATCTGGGTTTTTTTCAAGTGTATGGCTGAAGCTGGTAGCAACATATACATTAAGAGGCCAACACTTTCCATTATTTCTCTTCTTTCAGTTGCTTGTAACTTTATCACAGCATACCTGCTTAATTTTAATTTTTCAAATTTGTTTTTTATCTGTTGTTCTCAGCCCCAGCAAAGTTTGATCAAAAATTCTTCTGTTTTTCCTGAGCTAAGTTACTTAGGGCTGTATTCTAGTGATTTCAGGAATATCAGTCTTCTTTTCTGAATAAATACTCAATTTTACGATATTAGTGATATTGAGTGTGCTTCAGTTCCTCCCTGACTTGCAGAGAGTGTGCAAAACACCAAGACATTTAAATACTGGGGCTACATTCATCTTAATTTTCCAGCACTAATATATAGTGGAGTCATCAGGTAGAAAGTTCAAAGTCTGAAATACAGGAAATCCTGCAGTCAGTCAGGTTCTGTGGACAACCCTTCAGAAGCCTACCTAGGTTTGATGAAAACAGAAACAAAAGAATACTACTGTTGGTGAATACACAGAAGAGTCTGAACAGCACTGTGGATTTAATGGAAATACCTAAAATCATGCCAGGATCCACACAGAAGCTCTAAAGGCTGCAACTACTTCTGTTCCTTGACTATGTAATACCCAAATCATACACAACTTCAAACAACTTGTCCTTTTTCTCCAAGTTTTCTAAACCAACATCCCATTGAGACTGGGAAACAAAGACATCATGAGTGGGACACTTTACCTTTTTTATTTGTTGAAGGCGTGCAGAAAGTCTTTTTAGTATGACCCCCATTACTGAGCAAAGCCTTGGGATCTTGCCACAGTACACAGGCAAATATCATGCACTCCTGCATGTGTGTTATGGGGAGATGCACAGTGGCACAGGAGCACCCAGGCAGCTGTACAGGATCTGCTTACTCCTCTACCTGAGAACTGAGCTAGTCCTGCATCCTGGCTGCAATGCGCTTTGAAACCTGTAGATGCATCGTAGGAGGTAAATAGAAAATATTAATCATAAGCAAATAGTCATCAGGAACATAGATTCACAGCTCTGATATTACCAGTGGTACTGTTCTCTGTGAATGAGAAATAAAATCCAAGGAATCCCTTTCAAACTTTGCAGTCTGCTTTTCCAGACAGGCTACCTCAAAAATAGTGTGATTGCATGCACAGTAAAAAAATTCTAGAGACTGCCAGTCAGAATATTAAAGACAAGTGAGTAGAGACAGCATGGCAATAGAAAGGACTGGATTAGCAGAGAAGCATCTATTTTCTAGTAGCATGACACAGTTTTTACTCTGGATATTCTTTGTTCTGTTAGCAATCTCATTCTAATTCTCTCCTTTAAGGTCTCTTGTCCTCAGCTGAAGCCACTTACCATTTATTGCCCTTTTTCCTCTGGTCTCAGCTGAAAGTAAAAACCCCCAAATTATCAAGTATAATTACATTTAAGTTAGGCTTGCAGAACACCATATTCTTCACTCTGTTCATGTCTTAAATACCTTTCCCAGAACCCAATACAGTTCTTGTTTGATCAACTCTTATGAGTGTAAACAGTAAATTCAGGTTTATGAGACCCAAAGTGCCTGAAACCAGTGGTGTCCCATCCCAACTGGAGTTTGATGGTAGTGCATAACACAAATAATGACATAAATAACAATAATAAAGTAGTAACATAACCATATTTTAAAATATGTCTTTTGAAGAATACAGAGAATACAATGTGATAGAGAAATTCCACAGAATAATCTTGTATAGAAATAATTTGTATAGCAAATCTCTTATGTTAGCATGTTATTACATTCCTCACTGCTCCCCTTTGGTATAGATCTACTGCAAAGGAGCTTCATTAATTTACTCCCATCAAGAATCAGACCTGTGCATCCCTTCTTTTGAGTTGCTTTCAACTCACAGCCCCAAGTTTTGGATTACATGCCTATTCTTTCACGGAATTTAAAGTTCTTTTTTCGAGTGTTGTAAATCACTTCCAGAAGATGCATTTCACACACTGTTTCAGCTGACATTAAAAGAAAATAGACATTAGTTTGTTTGGGTATTCACAACACTTTTTCCCTAGCTGACACTCTGTAAGGTTTGTATGCATAAATGACAGGCCCAGTGAAAATAAAAAAAAAAAGATTCACAAAGTTTTGGGTTTTTCTTATTTTGACTTTAATTGAAAAAGCCCTGACAAATTGTATGATTTAGTTTGTGCAGAGGGCGTGGCTGTCTCTTGTCTGGGTAGTACTGTGAGGCCTATGGAAATGTACTGGTTTAGAACAAAAACTTCTACAGAACACAGACATAAAGAAAACCTAAATCTGTCTCAGTATTGCAAGATGACAACCACCTCAGGAAAGGTAAATAAATAAATCATATTCAAATTTGCAAACTACCAACAATAACAAGAACAAAGACATTTATGCAACCAAGTCAATTAACAGATTTTCATAAAGCAAGTGATTAAATGTCTTCTACACAGGTTTGTGATGATGTGGTGGTCTTTAAGTGGTCTACTTCGGACTAAATTGGAGCTACAGTGACATGTGTTTGTTTTTATTTATGCAAAATTTCTATAGGATATAGATGCAGAAGATATGCCATGCAAGCCACAAGCCATTATCTGTGTTGATATACTCACTATGACTGTTTTTCTATTATTGTATTTAGATCAGTGAGAACATATTTATGTCCTTATAATCAAAACTTCACTCAGCAGCACTTTTCTTGTTCCAATGTTATTTTTATAACTCAGTAACTACAAAAAGGACAAAATTATTACGATTTTTATTCATCAGATAGTCTGACAGACAGCAGCCATTAGGGCCCAGATCTATATTCAGGTATGCTGCTGTTGCTGAGAGCAGTGCCTGACCTTTTCAATACATATGTGTGTGGTTTTCTTTTTCTGATCTTAGTTTAAAACTGAGGGAGGGGGACAGGGGTGTACTGAACACTTGCCAGGAGGCAGGTATCATTTTGGATATGCAGAGAAGGTATCCAGATTTGAGAATAATAAAATTAGGATGACATTTGGATTAGGAAATAGATTGTCTAGACTGCATGCAGTAATTCTGTGCCAATGACTTAATATGAAGGTACACTAGCGTTAAAGCAGTTTCAAGCAAATGTTTCTGCGAAGCATAGTCACATAGCCATGCATGTAGCTAGCATGTGCATTAAAGAAAAAAGTCAAATCTTAGGTTTATCACAGGATTAATCCAAGAGATCTACAGATCATAGTTGGATTCATGCAAAATGGAGGCATATTGAACAGAACAAAGACAATTGATTATCTCTCTCACCTACTTATGTACTGGTGGACTGTTAAATAATAAACTAATAAAAAGTCAGTATCCTTGTTTGTTTGGGGCTTTTGTTGTTGATTTTCACTTTTAATTTCCTCAGAACTATCGACCACTTATTCGGAATATAAAACTTTCCCTTACATTAATCAGTTTTGTTGAGCATCAGATACCAAAACAGAGAATAATCATTTCTTTCTCCTAACCTGAGGAAAATTCCATTCAAGTGTCATGTTTCTAAGCTGAGAATAATCCAGATCACTCCTTTAGTTTCTCAGTTTGCTTTATTTTTGCTTTTGTTTTCTGCACTGTTTATAATGTGTATTGTCAGATTCCTGGTTAGCACACATCACACTGGAACAGCAATACTTTATCATAAATATTCCTTTCTGTCAACATCTGAGAGGGTAGTTCAAGTTTTTGTAAATCAATACTACAAACTGATCATCAGTGTATCATTTAACACTCTAATTCAAATCCTGACAGATTTGAATGACAGATCAGATAATTAATATTTTAAGTAAAACAGATGCTCTTTTACTATACATAATTACATAGTAAATGATGTTATTTACTATGACAGCATCTCAGAGAATCTCTCTGTACACTTTTGCATCTATAGCTCTTTAAGTATTCTAAATTATAAGAAGGTATTTTAGAAATCAGTGGCAGAATTTAGGTTTATTGAAAAATTGGAGGAACATTAGAGACATGTTGTACTTTTGATACATGTGAAAGGAGAAAATCCAGTTATTGAGCAGGCATCAGAAAATTATTTGCTGAAAGCCTTCATTGGTACTTAGCCCACAGATATTCATATTTCTCCTGCCTTTCTCTCTCTCAGAGACCATTATTATTTCATATTGTCAGTTTACATTTGGACTAGACGTCATATGTGCGGATATGAACCACTTAACAACTTTACCAAAGTTGTTCTAGATTAGATTGTATAAGTGACAGCAGACTCTACACCAGACTGGGTTTTTGATACAGCAAACATGCTATCTGTAAAAGTACTTGTGGCCCTTAGTTATAAAGTAGCTGCGTTATGCCTTATATCTATGGAAAGCGTTAATGAAGGTGGAACACATATAATCATTGTACAATTATTTACAAACCTGCTTTGCTTTCTCCAAGCTTTCTCTGAAGTTGATGGCTTCACATTCTCTGGAAAAACACACCTTGAAACAAAACCTTAAATGAAATTCTGAAGCATGTGAAGTGCAATCAGTTCCACATTCCCATCACTTCTCCATTATTCTGCAGCTGCTATAACCATAGAACTTGTGTTCTGTTTCCTCCACCTTTGTGGGGCAGGCATCACAGTGGGACTATTTCACTGGAGCTGAGTTTAAAAATACATTAATATCTTAGGTCTTGAGGCACACCGGATCCAGAATTTTCCAGTTAAAGTCTGAGCCACACAAAAGGCCTACAATTTGGTCCCCCGAGAAATGCAGTATTCAAGTTGCACGTCCCTTCCAGAAATGCTGCAAGGCTTAATTAATTAGTGATTATAAACTGTGCAGGGTCTTGAGATTAAGAATACTGTATAACTGCTTGGATTTACCACTGTGTTTATTGATGATAACTATGTTTTCCCTCTCTCTTATGGGAAAGGAAATAGAAAATAATGATTCCAGACTTGAATTTCTGACTATGAAGATCGGAGATTTCTTTGCTCCTTTTTCATTTCCTCCTATCTAATTTTGAATTTTAAAATCTATTTTTCTTCAGTAAGGGCATATGAAGGATTTGATTACTGATAGCTCACCCATAGTAGCTTTTATTTAATCATCTGAGCTGTCTACCTACAGCAGAAGTGAATACCCCAAAGTAGGCTGTCAAGAGTGCAGCTGGTATCATAACTGATAACAGAGCAACTTTTATGGTTGAAAATGAAAAGACATGTCTCTATCACAAGTCTGTAGATCATGAATGCACTCCAGCATCTCAACTCAACTGAGTTCAGGGGTGCATCCACATAAGAAGCGAAGGATTTGGAAGCTGCTTTTTATAACCTGGAGATCATAATTAACTTATATCTAAGAAAAGTTACATTTTGTTCATCACTGTGGTGGGTTTACCCTGGCTGGATGCTGGGTGCACACCAAAGCAACTCTATCACTCCCCTCCTCAGCTGGGCAGGGGAGAGAGAATATAAGGAAAAGCTCCTGGGTCAAGATAAGAACAGGGAGAGATCACTCACCAGTTACCATCACAGGCAAAACAGACTGAACTGGGGGAAATTAAATTCACTACCAATTAAAATCATAGTAGGGCAATGAGAAATAAAACCAAATCTTAAAACACTTTTCTCCCACCTGTCCCTTCTTCCTGGGCTCAACTTCACTCCTGATTTCTCTGCCTCCTCCCCCTGAGCAACACAGGGGGACCGGGAATGCAGGTTGTGGTCAGTCCACCACACGTTGTCTCTGCTGCTCCTTCCTCCTCACACTCTTCCCCTGCTCCAGCGTGGTGTCACTCCCACAGGAGACAGTCCCCAACAAACTTCTCCAGCATGAGTCCTTCCCATGGGCTGCAGTTCTTCACACACTGCTCCAGCATGGATCCCTCCCATGGGGTGCCGTCCTTCAGGAACAGCCTGCTCTAGCGTGGGTCCCCCACGGGGTCACAAACCCTGCCAGAAAACCTGCTCCAGCATGGGCTACTCTTTCCACGGGTCTATAGGTCCTGCCAGGAGCCTGCTCTAGCATGGGCTTCCCATGGGGTCGCAGCCTTCTTCGGGCACCCACCTGCTCCAGCGTGGGGCCGTCCATGGGCTGCAGGTGGATATCTGCTCCACCATGGACCTCCATGGGCTGCAGGGGGACAGTATGCCTCACCATGGGCTTCACCACAGGCTGCAGGGGAACCTCTGCTACAGTGCTTGGAGCACCTCCTCCTCCTTCTGCACTAACCTTGGTGTCTGTGGAGTTGTTGCTTTCACACAGTCTCACTTCTCTCTCTGACTGCAGTTGCACAGGGTTGTGTGTTTTTCACCCCATTCTTAAATACATTATCCCAGAGGTGCTACCAACATCACTGATGTGCTCAGCCTTGGCCTTTGGTGGGTCCATCTTGGAGCCAGCTGGCACTGGCTCTCTTGGACATGGGAGAAGCTTCTAGAGGATTCTCAATGAAACCACCTCTGGTACCAAAACATTGCCATAGGAACCCAATACAATCACAAAAAGAAAAAAGACGTGGAACATTTTTAGATAATTTGTTTAAAAAACCACCCCAAACACCACTTTAAAGGAAAAGAAGTTTCAGAGTTAAAACCATCAACTTAATTAAAATGAATCTTATAACTGTTTAATAGTTATTGTCCATCTAAAATTCACCATTGTATTCCTTGACTGTAAGCCAATCCCCCCAGTAAAAGAGAAAAAAAGAATCGTTTCATTGATTCACAGTAAATGGATTCCTTACTTGAAAGCAAGTATTCTGTTAGTTTGTGCTGAACAATGTATTACATTGCTGTTTTGTGACACATACACAGTTTACTATCTTTCTCCTATGGTCCAAACTGATTTGAAAAAACTTAATAAGAGGGACCATATTTTAAAGTACCTTTTCTACCTATAAATGAACCTTAACCTTCTTTTATAAAATGTTTGATTTTATGAAGTAAAAATTCACATTAAAAGACCATTTTTTCCCAAAGTTTTAGTGCATGACCTAGCTATCTAATCTGCTTATTGCAGGATGCTATAGATGGTAATATTTATATGGTTTTGAACTGAATGGTCAAATTCATGAAAAAATCCGCGAAGGACTATCAGATAAAAGGATACCACTTCTGGCTCCTTTATGAGCCAAATATGAGCTGAACATTCTTGGAGACTGGGAGAATATCACCATGTAATTTATCTAATCTAAGTGTCTGATCTTGGGTGCTGTCAAAGACAGGCTTCTGGGCAACAGGGATCTTCTGCTGCTCTGAATATAATTGTTCTTCTGGCCTTATGGATAATCAAGGCAGGGTCCATACATATACTTAACCTGCTGAAGTCTGGTCCTCAGCATTATTTAGAAGATCTGTTCTAACTTATCTTTCAACCTGAACTGCCTGTCCCTAGCTTAACCCAAACACAATTATTCTTAAAATGGCATCTCACCCGTCATTATTTTAAGGGGAGTATGAGGTCAGCTTAATTTGCTGGCTCCACCTTGCATAATGCTGTGCAAGCATGATTTGTGAAGTACTGTGCCATAGCTAGAAGTGGATGTAAAATAACAGTATTTCATTGTTAGTTCCTGGAGAAAATACACTTGAAGTGTAGAAGAATGAAATTTAAAATCAATGTGCCATTTAATTGCTTTTATTTCCTCAAATGATTGACCAATGAAAAAGCCATTTTGTTTTAAATGTGGATTTTGGTGAACCATATCCTCAAACAGAACAAAAGAAAAGTCATAAGCCCTTAATTTTCTCTCCCTCTGGCTTTGCATTGCTCTGGGACTACTAAGTCTTGCAGCATCCAAACTGCCAAACTGACTGTATGAAATGTAAAATTTAAAACCCCTTAAGCAGTTGTAAATCAAAGCTGTTCCATAATTTACAGTACATTTATTTTTAAAAAATCGTATTTTAATATCATCCTTTAACTCAAATGATCTCATAGCATTTTACAAACTGGATTCACTTCCATCATTCTTGAAATTCAGCCATCTCTGAGAGGTTAAACTGTAAAACCAACACCTTCAGGTATCACAGGGACAAACTAACATATTGGCTGAGACTGTTGAGGCAAATTCCCTCATGAGAGCAAATGTCATGTCATTTTGATCTGCTGAGAATATTGTTTCTTCAGTATCTTGACTCCATGACTCTCCTCTTCTTTCCTTATATCATGAGATTATATCATATAATCTGTTATTTGTCTATAGCAGATAAAATGATGAACAGAATCTCCTTCCAAACAAGTGAATTTGCCAAACTATGTTGTGACCTAGTGGCAAACGGGAGTCTTAGAGAGATGTTTCTCTACCAAAACACATTCCCTCCAATGCCATACTCTTTGGCACCTGTGACGTGCAAAGAAAATACATTCCCTCATCTTTGATTCTCTGAATTTGGGAGAACTGGTCCTTCTAGGAGTACATGTCACTAGGAGTATACTCCACCCATGTGCATCTCCTGATGCTTCCTGCCACCGGATCTTTCTGAGCTTTCCTATTTGAGGATCTGTCCTGTGCACATGCAATAGCTGAAATCCATGTCTCATCTCTGTCACTTCTCTCCTCTTTGGGGTAAACAGAGTCAAATGGGACAGCACACAGACCCAAACTGCCCCTTTTTATAACATCAATTGAATGATATAATTACAGATAGAGACCAAGCAATTACAATGCTTATACTAAAGAACAAAGATAGACATGTCAAGCAGTTCATTCATCTTATCCTTTGATGTGGAAAAATGGAGTAGTTTTAGGGAATGAAATATGATTAAAATGAAATGAAACTTGATTTTACCAGATCTGTATAGTCATGTAAGTGCTTCCACTTATTTAGATGCCCTCAGTCAGCACCATTCATTTATATGAGCTGTACAACAGAAGACTATTTGAAATTAGAGCTTTTGAATGTTTGTAAAAAAATCTTCCAAAAGACGTTACAAACAGGCAGTGAACTTGCCTTGCTGAATCCAGCATGTTTCAAGAATAATGGAATAAATAATTGTTCATGTATTAAAGTTGTTGTTGAGGAAGGGTATTTCATTGTCTGATATTTGTCATTCAGTATTTGTTGTGCTCCTGTTTAAGGCCGTTCAGTCTCCCTAACAGGAGCAGAAATAAACTATCAGATTTAGAGGATCTCACTATGCATGAAATGTGTAACAATTGCAGTAAGAGAAATCAATGCATTTTCTCCTTGTTTTAATGACTAATCAAATGTTAAAAATGACAATATTATTCATATATAATGGACTACTGGAAAGGTGGTTGGCCCAAAACCTATGGCCAGGTATAATTTAAAATGTTGTCTATAACCAATATGATTGTAGGAAAGTTTCTGAGACAACGTAAGATAGTGCAACCCATTCCTTGAATGGAGTTAACGACATGCTCTTCACAGTTTTGATCTAGCTGTCATGCATACACATCTGCACACCAAGAAAGTAAAATTTACTTCTGTGTCATGATACTGATAGGGGATTGTGACAATTTAAAAAAGTTTACAGCATGCAGAACCGTGGAAAAGTTGTTTTATGAAAAGGCCATTAACATATTGGGAGGTATTTGACACTACAGCTGAGAGATGACTTTCAAAAGTTTTCTTAGACTGGAACACCAGCTGATGGAGACTTTCAAATAAAAGATTTTTTTGCTTGGTGTTCAGTAATCTAATCTTGCTCGTCATTCATCAATTGAGATTGGCAGACTCTGGATGTGACTCTTTCCCTGGAGGTGTTTGGGTGACAGATGTTTGTATGTTCTACTGAACCCTCAGGATCTTCTCCAGGTCAGCTTTTGTGACTTCTGCATCTCCCACATAGTCTTGATGGCTTCAGTAATTAGCCTCCTGCATCCAGCCTTTGGGCGCTGACAGTGAGCACTGCCTGCAATGACTGCAGAGGCTGTGGCAGTTGCCTTCTCCAAAGTTGTTTGTAAGTCCTCTGTCCCAGCACTACAACTTCTCAGCACTTACATTCTCTCTCAGACTATTTCTTCCTAATACTCTTAACATGTTTCCTTCTTGAGATGGTTCAATTTTCTAATAATACACATTTCTTAAAAAATATTAAACCAAATATTAACTGTGGCTAAGATTTCTGTATCATCTGCAGTTGTGTTCTTGCTCAGATTGCTTAAGGTTTGTTTTGTGTTTTTTTTCCTGGGATCTCACCCAGATTTTCAATCTGCTGTTTATCACTTTGTAATTTTGTGTCTTTTGCCTGTTTTTTTTTCCTATCGGTTTTCTAAATCTCTGTACTCTTGAGTTGTAGTCTTGCTTTCTGTCAGATGGTTGTTTGAACAAATTCTGTACCCTCTGTGAAGAATATTTCTTTCAACCTGGCAACACTTTCCATATCCTGGAGGACATTTTTAAATGTGGATCTTGTGATTGAACATATGAGCACAGGAAACCAAATTTTTTAAAAGAAGCATATTGTGAGTACTTTAGGTGAAACATATAAAATATTTTTCAGTGCTTACAATATTATAAATGAATGCATTTATAATTTAGAGAAAAATCTGTACAGAAAATATGCACAAAGAGGATTAAATTAGTGAAGGAAGTTAGCAAGTAAGAGCAAGTATCACTATATAATTTTCATTTGCCCTGAGGGGGATTTTCAGTCCTTTCTGTTTACAGAAACCTAAACATCTTTTTAAAAAGCACTTTTCTTCATAAGACTTATCATTTTTATATCAAAGACCTGATAGTTTGGCACAGTAGTTCATATCTTTATTTTCCTTCCAGAGTGGCTTAACTTTTATAGCTAATTGTTATTCTTCTTGGTCTTTTGTTAGGGAATGGTGCTGAGAATACTGACATTTCTTTTGTGTTCCCTCCTCATTTTTAGTTTCCCTGACTTCTTTTATTTCTGCTGTGTTCAATGAATCACTCACAGTATTGATGCTCTGCAGGAGAGAGGCTGACTTTGCAATGTGGGACAGTGGAGTGCTGATGCTGTAACCACCAGGAAGCCTGGTGTAACCACCAGGCTACTGCTGTCACAGGGCTCTCTACTGCTCTGATCAATAGGTCCCTCTCCACAATGGGATAATTTGCATGGAAAGACTATTTAATTTTATTTTGATTTTTACGTGAAGTTTAGTGTTTGCAAAATATGTCAAACAGATAGAAGAGAAAGGGGCTGAAGTTCAGCCTCTGTGCTGCTGTTGTAATCCTTTGTCTCTATTAAACATGCTGGACAGCATGTCAGTTATGACAAGGATATCTGTCTGCAATGAACTGCCTGGAGACCATTAAGATCAGGGGTCCTCAAACTACGGCCCGCGGGCTGGATACGGCCCCCCAGGGTCCTCAATCCGGCCCCCGGTATTTACAGAACCCCCCCGCTGGGGGTTGGGGGGGGGGGGGGGAAAGCAGCCGCAGATGGCTGCCTGCCACTTCATCCGCGTGCCAGCCCCCTGTTTAAAAAGTTTGAGGACCCCTGATTAAAAGCATCAAAGATACGTCAGATTTTACCCAGCTAGGGAGATTTGAGCAGACCTTAAAGACCTTAAGGAAGGCAGGTTCTCTACCAGTATACCAACAGAGCTCTGTGCATCCAGTTGTCTTTGGATAATGTCACAGGTTAGTATCACTGTGGCCAGATGTGGATAGCAAAAACAATTGACCATAATGTCCCTGAGGAGGAAAAAAAAGAAAAAAAAGCAGCTTTGAAAATATAGCAAAAATCCTATTCCACACAGTCAGGAGAACAGTGCACTTCTTGTGGTCTAGTGCATGGTCATTGAACTAATGTTTAGCAAAATCAAGAAATCTGTCCTTTTCACCATTATCGCAGGTGGAACAATATATTGGAGAAAAAAGCAAGATACCAACACTTTACTTTTTCTGTACCTGACAAAAACAATATGCTAATTTGTATCATAAAACATCTAAGAAGGCTGATTTCTTTGTTACTTAACATTTTTATGTGTAATTCTTACTGGCATATGGTGCTAATCTGACAGTTTTTAAAAGATAAAACCTTGCTCATGTTCACAGAATGTATCTGGTATCACCTCTGACCTTGGAGAAAACAGTCACCACATGTTTCCAATAATCCTCACCTTCTCAAGTATGTAGATATTTCAGAGGTAGAAAGATAGTGGAGAAAAGTGACATAACAGAAAATAAGCAAGTGCCTTTTTTTTGTGTCATCTGTTTTATGTTGTTGTTCATCCAGTGATTTAGAAGCACTAATCTTGATCTATGCCAGTTCAATATGGAAAGGAGTTTGTCCCTTGCTCTCCAACCTCTTTCAGACTTTGATCTCGCTCCTGAACATAGCATACTAACTGAGGTGGACACCACACTCTGCAGTACCAGCCTTCAGCCTTGACAATCTGAGCAGGTCTGGAAACTCAACACAGCTCTGTGTTTTCTAATTTCAGAAAAGCTTGACAGTCACTTTATCCCTGCAGTCCCCTGATCCTGTAGCATTTTGTGATAAGCCTTAAGTCCTGCATAGTACATGAGCTCATTGACAGGATGAGTGAAGAACGAGGAGGGTTATTAATTGTTTCCATTAAATGTAAATCCTTTTGACAATAACTTAGCAGGAAAGCAGTGTTACTTCACAGGGAAGTTTACTTTGGACAGATGTGCTTTATAAAGTTACACTTTATTCTTGAACTATGCTGAACAATCCCATTTCCTTCTTTTCTCCCCTCCTACCCCCCCTATAAGCACCTTGCTTACTCTAAGGAAACCAGTAGTATTATCCTGGTTTTGCACTGGGGAGACAAAAACTGTCCAGACTGCCAAGGTTTTACATCAGGAGAGGCAACTGATACATTTGGGAAAATATGTGGATCGCGTGACACTAGTGCAGGTACCAGTAAGTCTGCCAACAGTGGTGTAATGGGCTTCTCTGACATGCACAGCACCCGTGAGGAACGCATCCATCGTAGTTCTGCTCTGTAACTCTGCCACCCTGGTCATTCAATCTGAAGTCAGACTCGGGAAATACTCTTAAATACATTTCATGTTGGTCTTCAAAGCCCCCAAAATAAATTTGGTAGGAAAAATATATCATATCTGAAGGAGAGATGATTTCTATCAGAAACTGGAAAATCATGCACATATTAACTAGATAATGAGGGCAGAGTTTTAAGACAGGGATCCTACAAACCTGTGAAATACCCTCTCATTATAGTTAGGAAAAAGTGACCAGTATATGCTACACATGAGCTTGCTTTGGTTACAGGTTTCTGCATCATTCTTGCTGACTATTTATAAAAAAGTTTACTGATGTTTATTAGCCTTTCCCCTTGACGGGAGATGGGCTGGGTGAACTAATAAGCTGATTTCTGTTTATGACTTCTAATTCCATGAATAACAATTTTTTGGATGAAAAAATAAGGAGAACATCACAAGATGCCTATATAGAAAATCAGAACATATATTATATCAGACTATATATTATATTATAATAACCATATTCCAAATGTAACATTAAAATATTTTCAGAAGAAATTTCTACTAGTGTATTTCAGGGCAGTTTATCAGTTTGTTACAATTTAAAACAGATCCAAATACTAACTGACATGCAGTGCTCTGCTTTCTTTCATCAGCCGATGTGAGGGGAGGTAATGGTGGAAGGTGCCCTGAACATCATTTCCTGACTCAGATAGAGATTTCCTCTATTGCTTTTTTTCATAACCTATTAGCCTCGTTTCCTACATCCTTTCAAAAGGCGAACTAAAGGACTGTGTAATAAAAACAGTGAATTCATCTCTATTCAATGAGATTGTCAGCTTCTGTAAAACTCCATAATTATCAATATTTTGCTAAACCATGGTTTCTACCAGTCACAACATTCTCAGCCATCACTATATATTTCCAAATCTGTTTCAAAACCCTGTGTGCATCTATGCTTAAAGAAATGCAAGGTGTAGCTCTTGTCTAGGGAAGGCTTTGCAATATATTCCCCACAAGAGGTTACAAATAGACCCAAGCTTGAACTGTTTTGCAGGTTTAAAATATAGGGCTGAAATCAGCTGCAACTTGGGAGGAGGCAAAAGCAGTCTCCGGGTGCCCCAAATAAATCAAAATGAAATCACAGAAGTGTAGACAATGCTTGAGTGTCTAGGCCCTGTTCGCTTCTTTTCCTCTCTTTGTAAATGTGCTCCCTTTTTCTATCCCTGTGACCTACATTTTTCCATCTTCTCTTGCAATTTTTTTATTTTTTCCTTGATGGGAAAAGCTGATTTGCACGGGGCTACTCCTTGACTTATTTGCTAGGACAAAGAATTTTCAGCAGGATTACACAGGTCAGAGAGATTAAAGATTTTGTTCAGACACTGGTTGTCATGAGATCCAGGTGCTCCTCATCTATATTCCAAACCTCTCAAGAGGTTTTTGCCAAGCAAAAGTTAGGAAAGAGCAGGGTGGAATGAGCACAACTGCCTTCTCCAGTTTGCAAATTTCACAGCTTTCTCAAGAGCTCATTATGGTTGTTACAACTTTCTAGTCCACTTGCATACAGAAACAAGTGTAAAAGACACACACACACAATAACAGTGAAATGTGAAGCCATGTAAAACTCACTGTATTGCAGATTTGAAACTCAAGCTCATAATTATATTCATGAAAAGAACTGCTTCCCTTGTTTCTTTGTGTGATGACCTTTTTCCTGTAGGATGGTCTTGTAACATGCAATAAATGTCACTGTGTTTTGAAAGACTGAAAATGGTGTTCATTCACAAAGCACACATTTTTAACGGGACTGTGCACCAGCTTCAAGCCATACACTCGCCTAAATACTGAACTGAATCAAGGCCATCAGTGGGAAGAGAAACCCAAACTGCTTAGACCCCAATTTTCTTTCTTTGTTTTGAAAGTGGAGCAATCAAGAATTGAAAAAGTAGCATTTAAAGAGAAAAAGGCTGCATATGATTTATAAGGTATTCTACAAGATACATTAGAAAGCATTATGGGATGAATGAATCAGTGCCTGGACTACTCAAGATACTAAATGCTTTTCTCTTTTCTGCTTTCAGCAAGTAAGAGGACAGGTCAGGTATTAGTATGGCACATTTTTCTAACTGATGGCATAATTTTCTAGCACCTTTTCTTGATTTATATTCCTGTGTTTATCCAATTTCCTTTATAACACCATCCAAAGCAGAAACATTAGGTATTTGTTATTTAACCTCTATGATACCTTCAGAAATTGGCAGAACAAACTGCTGATATTCTTGTTGTTGCTTTAGACGACAATTTGGCGAAACTGAAGAACTGCAACATTAATTTTATTTACTGTTGTTACCATAAATATATGGAGTTAGCGTCATGTTGTCCTTAGCAGAAATTTGATTTTCCTTACTAGCAAGTAAGGTTGAGTAAAAAAGACCTTATCCTGTTCCCAGTAAAATAAATCGGAATTTTGGCACCAACATGCAATAGGAGGAACACTAGTTCCTAATTATTAACAAATTTCCTGGTATCAGACATAGCTGCACAAGAGTCTGGAAACTCTGGGCCAATGTAGCTTATAATTTTTTTAGCAAACTATGGGCTTTTTTACTGGAGAAAGGGAATTCTTTTCCCTGGCTGATGGGTTTCTGGTTATCTCACAGCCAGCTCCGAGATAGTGATTTCACTGGAGGCTGTCCCTCGCAACTTCAATTTGCAATCAAGAAAATAACTCACTGAGAAAAAGCCCACTGTGTGAACTAAAGAGCTGGGGATTTCCTGGAATCAGCCAAATGCTCGTGCTTGTTTCCCAAACTAATTTTTTTCTTCCTTGTCAATGTAATATATTTGATGGCAACATTGCATAACATAGCATACCAGAAATGACTTGCAGACTTTGGAACTCTAACAATATAAATATCTTGATCCATCTACCCAACCTGAGGACCAGTTCCAAGTCTTGTCTGCTTTAAAGGTGACTCAAGTTACAGGCTGGGGGTTGGTCCTAAGTGGACTCCATGCACCACTGGAAATGTGAGCATATTGTGGCTGTTTACTCTTATCTGCTGGCCTGTCCAGGGATACAATCTGAATTTTGATCTCATCATAGTTTAAAAAGACCACAAGACTGTGTCAATGCAGATGGAAGTTATCAAATTCTATTAGACCTCTAGACTTCTCACAAATCCCACGCATATGCAACAGGACAGAAAATTTTCTTTGCTATATTTTCCAGAAAGGAATTTCTAATGTAGATCATATTATTGCAGCAATAAAAATGATGAGATATGTCAGTAAAAGGTCTTAGAGCTGTAAAAGAACTAGCGACGCTACTTTGAACATTGTAGATCAAGTATTATTTCACTGTGGTGCAGCCATTCAGACTAGGTTACCTTAACATAAGCTAACTTGGCAGAAAAGGCATAATCTCAGAGACATATTTTGAGAAGCCCCTCCTGTGTGAATCTTACTGTTAGATTTTGCAGTAGTGGTGGCACTGGAGAGGTGGTACGTAGGAAATGGTATGTTAAACCTAGGCTATACCTGACAGAGCCCCAAAGCAGGAACGATATGAAACTGCTGCCTCCCATTCCCATTATGATCGTATACACGGCTTCCTGAGTCTAAACCAAACACCACAGAAGTCAGAGAGTCCCTTTGATACAAGGGATATGTGTGTTGGGTCCAAAAGAATAGTTTGTTGTCAATCCAATGTGGTTGATATTTATTTTTTTAGAGTTTATCCTGGTAAAGTCACAACCGGAATAAAAGTTATATGATTTTTGAAAAAATCAGTGAATGCTAGATATTTCTTTATCTTTTCTATTTTGAATATATCTAATTTATTTTATTCTGATTATGGGGGGCTAAAAGGACCAACATTTGTAAGGCTCACAATAAAACTGACAACATATGCATAGGAAATCCCCAATGAAAATTACTCAAAGGAGTTGGCAGAGCTTTGGTGTACTGGTGGCCAGTATTTTTGACTGACCTATAGGAAATTCAGTTTTCTGTTATTACTGAATACATAGAGGCAATCTTCTGGCTTTCAGAGTAAGATGGAGTCACTGCTAGGGAATGCCATAAACTGTCTTTTAAACATATTCTCAGCATCAAATTCACAACAGCAGTTAAATATAATTTACTAGAGAGCATCAATATAACCCCAATATGAAAAAAGCAACATATTACATTGTGGACCACTGGCTAGGAGGCTCATTAGGACAAGACATATGGGAAAGGAAAGATCATACACACTGGATAAGGTGTCATTCTCACCGAGTGAATCACTTGAGCAAATAGAAAGTACTGGCCTAGATGACATTGCTGACCTTCACTGCAGAAGAACTTTCAGGAGCGTATCTTGGTTATTTTCCCTCCCTTGATGAGCTGCTAATTGATGCCTGAAAATTTTTCTAATCTCAGTCCCAAAAGGATATTGAATGATTTAAGGGATTTATGCAAGTTAAGTCTGTTGCAACAGTAACTAGCTTTGGTGTAGTGGGAGGAAAACAATTACTTGTCCCTTCAAAGCACTTGCTTCCTTATGAAAAAATTTAGGGCAGTGTATGAAATATCCTGCCAGATCTTTTCAATCATTCACAAAGTGCTAAAAAAAGGAATTAAGCAGTCTTCTCTGAAAGATACAAACTTTGCCAGAAAAAGACATAGCACACTTCAAGGAACAGGCCAATTCTTCTTTGGTTCTGACAGACTTAGTTTCTGTGCTTCACTAGTCCAGGGGTGAAATGAGAAAGGTTCATTCTCTGTGTGCCTGGGTTTGTCCAAACTCTAGAGGCACATCAGCGTAACAGTAGCAGCAGAATATGATAATGTACATTTTTCTGATAGACTGTCTTTTGTCATGTACTACATAATGCAGAAGCGGAAAGGTACTCTGCCTGGTTGATCTGCATCTATGCCAGAAGATTGCTGGTAGAGCTCTTGCAGCCAGAGGATGTGATTTTGCTCCGTTCCTAGCCTTATAGCTAGGGCAGCAATAACTTGTAACGTATTTAACTTTAGGGAGCATTTTTTAATTTCCTGTTTCAGTATTTGACTCTTTCCCAGGGCCAGAATGAAAGCTATCTCTACCTCATTACCATCCTTCTTTGGAAAAAGAGAGTCCTTCCCCTAGCAGGAGTTACAAATACCCCTATAAAATTAAGCCCAGTGTTCTGCACATTTTTTGTAAAGCATAGGCTACTGACAATTTCAGGTTATTATGCTACAACAAAAAATCATGTTGCATGAACATTCAATAAATTATTGCATCTCTTACAGTACTTCTTTGATAATGATAAAACTATTTTCCTTCCAACAACCTTCAAGCCGTGCTTTTCCTATGGTGCTTTGTTATCAGAAGCCTAGGACACTGGTTGGATTGATGTAATTTGACATCTGACAAGATTCTGGGAATCTACTTCCAGCTAACAAATTTTGAAAAGAACTAACTAAAGAAAAGAGATATCTTGGAAAAGAAATTATACATTTGAAAAAATGGTAAATGTCCTAGGTCAAAAACATCTCTATTAAGTAATGTAGAAAAAGTCTGAGAATTTCAAAGTAAAAAATGCTAATGAGATAACATGAATCCTCTTAGTTGTGAGGATATCTTAGCTATCTGTTAATGAATATTCCTCTAAGGATTAGCACCAAGTGAAAAAAACAAGCTAACAACTTACTAGTTATGTAGGTATAAAACCCCAGGATCTTACCACTGGGTTGGACCGATATCTGTCACAGACAGTAATTCCAAACATTGAAAGTGCTATTTTCTTTAAAACAGTGACATCAACATGATGCAAACTGTTTTGCATGATAAAGAAATATTTGCCCTTAAATGGAATTATATTGCATACTTTGAAAGTATTCACTAAAAAGATCTCTTGAGGGAAAGGGACTTGTATTGCAATTTTGCACATACACACATTACCCTTATTTAAAATATCACCTTAATCTCCAAAAAAAAAAAAAAATCACATTGTGTTCTAGAGTCTCAAGTTTCACTGAAGCAAAAAACGTTCTTACTGCTTATGGTGACATAGATAACCTTAAAAATAAGAACTGAGTATAAATAATGACAACATTTTCATCCAGCAAGAAGCCAGTCATCTCAAGAAGTGGTTAACTCTGCAGCTATATTGGTGACAGTTTAGATGCCTCTATTTTTAACTAACTACAGAAGGATTCAAGTAAAATGCATTATTTTCTATCTGCTAGTATCTGTGTCCTTTGCAAATTAATTTTTGTATACTTAGATATGATGAACAACCCTATTGTTCTCAAACTCTGCCTCTTAATATCTTTTGTATTGCTGTTATGCATTGCTAAGGAAAATCTGTAATACCTGAAAAACAGGAGATACTGGAATAAGAAATAGAGTGAAATAAAACACAGCAAAGAAATTGTGCTGCTTCTGCTATTCCCTCTTGTTTGAATCCCTGCACATACTACATATATGTGTGTACATAAATGCACACCTACATATACATACAAATAACATATTATATATATAAATAAACATAACTATATATGGATAGTTGCAAGCAAAGCTGTTACACCAGAATTAAAAGAAAGCTAAAGAAACTGCCAAAAAATATTAATTTTACTGCAATATATTGTGCCTAGTACAGCATTTAGACCACAATTTAGTTTAGTCAAAAGGATAAGAAAGCATGAAACTCAACACACTTTCTGAAGAGCTCTTCAGCTTCCTCTTTATTGGTCACTCCACATACTCTTGTGAGAGCACCAAGACTATGTTACTTAAAAAAAATGAAGTGGAGCCTTCTGTGGCTTGGCAGAACCATTCAGCATCTGAATAGCCCAGGAAGTCAGCAAAACAAGTTTCAATTGTTGTACAAGTAATTAATTTTCTCATTTGGGATATATCTGATTTTTCGCACGATTAAAATTGTATTGATAGAACAGACAAATCAACATAGTAGCATTAGTAGAAAAAGTACATGGAAAACAATATTTATTTCTCCTCCTAGTCAGTGGTTCATTTGATCAGATGAGGTATAAGAATAACCAATAGTGGAAGACAATGAAACACAGGACCATGATGAAAGGAAAGACAGAAAGTCTAGGTGAATTTTGTTACAGCTAGCACTACCGGCAAAACTTATCTATTAAGGTATACAGCATTTCCCACAAGATTACAGATTTAAGGTTTAGTCCCTTTTATGCCATTTTTCCACAACTGACTATTTCTAAGAATTTTTTTATTCTCAAACCATTAATTTCCATTAAAGACATCAAAAAGAACCAATGGCACATACGGTTCAATATTTAAAGACTGACAAAGATTCAGAAAATTTAATCTTTGAGAGAGTGCACCACCATGCTTCAACTTTTTTTCCCTACTTCATTTAGCAAAAGCCATTGGCAAAAAGCAGAAATGGTGTAGCTAACATTATACTGGAAATTTTTGGAGGGCTCGCAGTGGAGAAATTTGAACATGTAAAAATCAGTATTGAATCACCATTCTTTTTATAACAAGCAATATCTTGCTAGTACAAAGTTAAGGAAAGATTGTAGTTAAATTCTCTTGGAGGGGGTTGAGTTTGATGTTTTTTTGTTTGGGTTTTTTTTTTTTTTTTTGAATGGCAGCAGGTACTAGTTTTAAGACAGACTTCTTTTTTTCCTCCCACTTTTCTTTAAATAGTTCTGCCACAGTACCAGATAGTGATGGTTATGCTTATAAAGATAAAATGAAAGTGGTGACCAGAATGTATAGTGTTGACATGCAGACAGGCCTAACAGAAATATTCTGCTAGGAGAAGTGAAATTGTGATATTTCCAGTTGGTAAGCAATCATCTTATTTGATACATTTTAAATAAGTCCGAAACAAGTTATCTTCTCTCAAGAGCACCTGGTGTACAGTAAACTTCCAAAACTTCCCTAGGCGTAACACCTACAGCAAAAACACTTACTCAGAAATGAGAAAAAAATGTATGCAACCTTTAAAAAAGGTGCATTAAAAACATTGTGACTTCATAACATGCATTATTAAAAAAAAGGTAAAAATCCAAACATCCAAAAGGCAAAAAAACCCCAAAAAACCAACCCAAAACCCTGTCCACTGCTGAAATGCATTTAATTGACATGGTTAGTGAAATTTTTAAAATATCTGATTTCCTTATCAAAATTCTGCATAGCATGTCAAAACATTTCCAGAAATTACTTTTAAAAACCAGAATGTCATAAAAATACCTAAGGTAATGATGAAATTATTCTACTTTGTTTTTGGTTTTGGTTTTGGTTTTGGTTTTGGTTTTGGTTTTGTGTGGATGCATATGTAGGTGGGGAGGTAATGTTACTTTGAGAATTATGAAATTGAACACATTCTTCTGGATGGATACAGTCCTATAACCACCCTCCTTTTTTTTTCTTTTTCTTTCTTTTTTTTTTTTTTTTTTTTTTTTTGAATGATTCATACATTTCAATGCTTGTCCATGGAGGCAAGTATTTCAAGGGAAAACACTTGTGTCCTTATAGGAATTTATAAGCCTGCTTGAGTTCATTATTACATTAGGTCTGCTTGGCACACTTTCAGTCCATGCTCTGACAGTTTCCTGTTTATGGTGCTATGTTTATGCAACACCCATCGTGAGCCTAGATTTAATCACCTATTCAACCCCATCTTCATGGAAGCTTTTGCCTGAGGGTGCAGAGTGCTAGTTTAGGGTTGATTCTTCTGTGTGGAAACAGTAAGGAATACTTCTTGTTTGGGTCCTCTGTTGCTAGATCTCTAGGAAAAAGTGATAGGCTAGTAGCAGCAGATGTAAGGTTTTTAAACACAGGCCAGTTTTTGAAAGCTGTTGGTCAAACACAGCTCATCTCATAAATAACTTATTGATCTAAATAGGAACGCATTTTAAGTCAGTAAAAAACACCACATGTGGAAAAAACCATCCAAGTCTGGCTCTTCAGAGCAGTGTTCCACGACAAAATATCAGTCTTAAACACAAAAATTACTTCAGTGTTCAGTTCACAGGATAATACCATAAAAAACTGTGAAAGTAGCAGATCTGAAAGAGAAATGTAAATCACACTCAGGTACACAAGCGTCCACCAGCAAATACACATAGAATGCATTTGATTGTCTGGAGCTCAGAAGTAAAAGAATAATCAGAATAATGGTCTCCTGGGTAGCTGTCAGGTGAAGAAACAGATTGCAACCAAAACTTATAATCAGTAGTGTTAGTAGGACTGCCTCTCAAACTTTTTTAATGTTGCTCAGAAGACCTTATTGCCATCAATTTTATTTTTGTCAAAACTAGAGACATTAGCACAAACATTTCCTATGCTAGACACGTCCTTCTGTTTAGTGTTGTAAGTCATATAAGATTATTATATAAATAGTATGTACTAATAGTAGTATTATTATATAACATAATTTGAATGGAATATATTCAAGTACTCAAAGAAATGAAATGACTTCAAGGAAAAGAAACCACAACACCACATTGTTTTTTTGTTTATGCCTAAAAGTTTCTTCCATTTTAGAATCACATTGAAAAAAAACCCAATTAATTCACACATGTTGAATAGAGTCTTTTCGATTAGGCAAGCTTATCGAAGATGGATTTTAGATTAAGAAAGCCTCATTGTTTGTCTGCTGGAAAGCGGGACTTTTCTTGCAGATCCTTTGCTCGACAGTGGCCTTGTCAGACACCTCTTTCAATCTGTATTTTCCCTGCTGGCTTAAGGGATGATAAGGAAGAAGTCCTTGAAATGAAATGCAAAAGCAACATTTATTAGAATTTTAGACATTGAAACCCCATACCTAGACATCGAGAACGAGGTGAAAGAATAGCTGAGAAAGCTGAAGTAGGAGGCCAGTGAATGAACTCTCAGAATGAGGTGACGGCTGAGTCTATCATTACATTATATACAGCTTCTTACTGCATGTGTATAAGGAGGCAAATTTATGTTTTTCTAATAATCTTAACTGTATCACTGCCTAACTCTAAGACTTTGCCTCTGTTGGACTTTTTTGGTCTTATTGTAAATGAAGAGTCTGGGATAAACTAAACTGGTATTTTTACATGACTGCAATTCTCTGTTGACTGCAGAGACAGAAACCTTTTGTTTAGGGCTGAAGATGCTGAGTTATCTGCTGCTAACTGAGCTCGCAGGAGGCTGTGGAACTTGTCACCAATACCAGGCAAACCTGGACTGAGGAAGCTGCTGAACTTTCTGGCAAGGACTACCATGAAATGGCTGCATGTCAATGAGGTTATAACAATGAAATGAGCCACAACAGGCAACTTTGTCAGGAAAGAAAACTATCTTTTATTTATAAATATCTAAAGTAACACTGTTTGAAAACATGTCCTGTGTTTTTAGTATGGAAATTTTGTTGATAACATATTTCTTTCCACTGATACCTTGATGTCCTTGAAGTGCTGGCAGTTCTTTGGCAGTTCTTACTTTATTTCAGATAAATAAAGAATTCAGCTCAAGGCATTTTCCTGAAATTTGACAGCTCATCTAGATTTCGTTTCTTTGACAATTTTTAAACTAGCAATCCTGTAATAAGAGGGACTACAAACAAGGCAGTTCTAACACAGTACACATGATGTTTGGACCTTCTGTAAAAGCCTTTTTGAAATATTATATTACTGCTACAGTTGATTTTGAAACATTTTATAAATGTATCTGCAAACGCAAATCTACTCCATCTGATTTAAGCAACCAAATATAGTAGACTGTGTAAATGAAGTTACTGCTTTTTCTTGTCCTTTATTTGCTCACATGCTTGACACTTCAGAAAAAGATGTGAATATAATATATATTGAAACAGAAATTACATTTGTTTTCTTAATTTGAAATTAAAATATATATAAGGTTTTAAATTTTTTTTCTTCTTTTTCTTTTAGAAAGGTATTTTATCTGTAAAACAGGTCATGAGATGATCTTTAGCTTTTTTTTTTTTTTAAATATATGATTCTGCGCCTAAATCCTTATTTCCTATGAAGAAGCACATTAAAGGCTTTCAATTAACATGTTCTTCATCTTGGGGACTGTTCTGGTCTATGGTAATCACAAACCATTTTTCAGCCATTCCACCTTATGAATTATGTATCAATCGCTTTGATGAGGTATGTGTTGCCAATGTATGACCAGAATTTTATCTATCCTCAAAGTACAGAAAGAGTCTCAATCACACTTGGCATATAGACCTTGGATACAGTTAAGGGATTCAGTCTTTCTTGAAATCTAGAGAAGTTATATAAAGGCAGGTAAAGGATAAACATATTTATAGATGAAGAATGTCAGGTAAAAATGGAAGAAAGGTTTCAGGAAAATGAATGAAAACTGCTTTCCAAATAAGAAATCATTGGTAAAACTACTGCAGGAATTTATAACCCAGATCTTCCAAAGAAGCTGGAGCCAGTGTAGTGCTGTTAAAGCATCATGAGATAGACATTTCAGTTTTTCCTAAAATGACAAATCTTCATAGAATCATAGAATTATTTAAGTTGGAAAGGACCTTTAAGATCATCGACTTCAACTGTCAACCTATCACTGCCAAGCCCACCACTAAACCAGGTCCCTAAGCACCACATCTACACATTTTTTAAGCACTTCCAGGGATGATGACTGCACCACTTCCCTGGGCAGCCTGTTGCAATGCTTCACCATCCTTTCAGCAAAGAAATTTTTCCTAATATCCAGTTGAAACCTCCTCTGGTGCAACTTGAGGCCATTTCCTCTTGTTCTCCTCTTGTTGGGAGACCAACACCCACCTGCCCACAACCTCTTTTCAGGTAGCTGTAGAGAGAAATAAGATCCCACCTGACCCTCCTCCTCTCCAGGCTAAACAGCCCCAGTTCCCTCAGCCACACCTCATAAGGTTTGTGCTTTAGACCGTTCACCAGCTTTGTTGCCCGTCTCTGGACACACTCCAGCACCTCTACATCCCTCTTGCAGTGAGGGCCCCAAAGAAGCACACAGCATTCAAGGTGCGGCCTCATCAGTGCCGAGTACAGGGGGACAATCCCTTCCCTTGTCCTGCTGGCCACACTGTTTCTGATACCAGCCAGGGTGCTGTTGGCCTTCTTGGCCACCTGGGCACACTGCTGGCTCATGGTCAGCCATCCATCGACCAGCAGCCCCGGGTTCATTTCCACCAGGCAACTTTCCAGCCACTGGTCCCCAAGCCTGTAGCATTGTGTGGGGTTGTTCTGACCCAAGTGCAGGACCCAGCACTCATACTATTGGCCTTGGTCCATCAGTCCAGCCTGTCCAGATCCCTCTTGCAGAGCCTTGCTATGCTCAAGCAGATCAACACTTCTGCTCAACTTGGTGTCAACTGAAAATTTACTGAAGATGCACTCAATCCCCTTGTCTAGATCATCGATGAAGATATTAAACAGGACTGGCCCCAGTACTGAGCCCTGTGGAACACCACTTGTGACCAGCCACCAACTGGATTTAATTCCATTAGGGCCTAGTTTACCCAGCCAGGTTTTAACCTCATGAAGTGTAAGCCTGTTGAAGCCATGAGCAGCCAGTTTCTCCAGGAGAGTGCCGTGGGAAATGGTGTCAAAGGGTTTAGTAAAGTCTAGGTAGAAAACATTCACAGCCTTTCCCTCATCCACTAAGTGGGTCATCTTGTCATAGAAGGAGATCAGGTTTGTCAAGCAGGACCTGCTTTTCATAAACCCATACTGGCTTGGCCTGATTGCCCGAGGTCCATGAAGGAATAATTTAGTCCTTTAATGCCCTTTAGGACTTCTGCTTTTTGATTAGGGATACATTTTAGTCTCCTAAATGTCTTTTTACCTCCCATCCCATAAGGATAAAAAAACCCCAACCATGCCATATGCTGTATTTACTTCTGTCACAGTCTAAAAAATGAGAAAACCCCATGCCCGACAAGCCAAATACATTTTTCCATTTTGATTTTTTTCAAGTGTTGAAGATCTGTGATGAAAATCTTTAGCTTGTTCAGGCATTATTTTAAGATTCTTAGTATTTCCATACTCTGCTCTAAGATAGCTTTATAGGTATTCCTTGTTTTCAGCTTCTGGACCCATGACTGCCTGACCCTCAAAGCTATCCGTCTGACTGGAAGGCAAATTCTGTATTACCCTTGAATACTTTTACCCTTTCATGAGAGAGACAGATATCCACAGTCCTTTAGGTCGTATTGGATATGTTAGTCCCAGACACATAAAAAGATACAGCAGAACATTGGTATTTTATTAAATGTCATGGTTCATGTTACACCCTTTTCAGAAAAAAAAAAATTATTCTATGCCAGGACAAAGTCAAATTCAGCATCTTTTTTAGAACATTACTTGGTTTCTATGAAAGTTTTCACCTGTCTGTTCACTTACATATCCTGAAGTGAACTTCATTTTCCTTCATTGTGTTAACTTGAACAAATGGTGAAAGAATTGTAGACATATAGAATAAACAAAAGATGAGGACTTTTATACAAAGGAGTCAAATGTACCTGATCTCCAACATATTTCAGTGGTATTCAGGCTACCAGAGTAGCTTTTGCTACATTTAAAAAAAAACAAAACCCCCACAAAAAAACCCAAACCATCACTCTTGCCTTGTCATCATTTGGGCATCTAGAAAAAAAAAGGCAGGGATTCAGAAACACATCAGTTGTCCCTGAGAAGCAAGTCTGGTGCATCCTACAATTGATCCTGCTTGACTGATCAGTACATGCTCAATAACCACTTTCTGGATAGCTTTTGCAATGTTTTCTTGTGGAGTTTTTATTAAAAGGGACAGATGGGAGACAACAAGAAAGCTTCTGTGGCAAGAATATGTTGGTATCAGCACACTGTCCTCTGCAAAAGGACATTCTGCAAGCTCCCTTTTGTCTCTATGACTTCATATTTGGATGTTAAAGCTTTCTGAACACTTTCTGTTCACATTTATCTCCTCTGTGACCATTAAAGGAAAGCATTTCATACCATTGTACATTTGTTGTGGCTTACGTGCAAAAGCAAGTATAAACTAATACACATCTCTTACATTTTCAATACTTCTAATGAAATGCCACAATTTCATTTTAGAAAAAAAGCGATAGCGTGGTAAGTACATAGTTGGTAGCAATCTCTTTGTTGAATAAGAAGTCTGATTTCATACATTTATGAGGGCAAATGGTGTTGGAACTCCAACACCAAGATAAGAGTCCAATGTCACCTTTAAGTCAGCAGGTGCAAGATATCACTACTGATTTTTTTTTTTTACTTTATTCGTGCAAGGACATGAAGTTGTTAAATTATTATATTAATCTACCTCCGTAAATCTTCCCATACTTCAGTAAATAAAAATTATTCCATGATATTTCCCATTGTGATATAAAAATTTTAATTCCAAAACTTTACAGCTACTTCTTAGGCATAGGCTGTTTTAATAAATAGAATAGGAAATGAAGACATTTGCTAACATATCTGTGATAAATTACTATCCAAGAAGTAACAGGAGGCTAACTGAAATTTGTTCAAAACTATTACTGAATATTCACAGCAAATATCTTTCAGCACGTACCCAGCTCTCAAAAGCATAACAATAAAGTTGTCCCATTGTCAGTTCTATAGAAAATAACTTTCAGGGTATTGAACTAGCTTGAAAAACAAGTTTATCTATTAAAATATTTATACTTTTTAGTACTTCAAGATGAGGCAATATTGCTGATAGCTGCTTCTTACCATTAATATATTTAAGTAAATAGAAAACTAAGTAAATCTACAATATGAATGGGCTTTCTTTTTGGCAGTTTCTGTTCAGCTGTGGAGGCAGGTGGTTACAGACTTCAGATAGCTGCTACAGCTATCCAATAGAATGCAAAAACAAAGAAGGGGACAACTTATGATCCCTGTAGCAAATAATTTGATATGAGGAGAAACGAAACTTGGATTCCTCTTTCTAGAAATAAATTAACTGAGAAGCAATATGATACAGGTCTGTAAAATCGTGGTTGGCTTGGGGATTGCCTCTGATATCATAACTCACTATTACTCATGTGATAAGTTGGAAGCGCACAATGACCCTCTTACCAACCTTAAGCCATGTATTCAATAGCAAAGGAACATATATTTTCATACAGCTTGTACTTTGGAACTCAGTGCCACAGAATGTTTTAGAGAGAAAACATTAAAAAGGGTTCAAAGAGGGAGACTGGAAAAATTAAAGTTGTTGGTGCTTTTAAATACAATGATCCAGAAATGATCCAACAGTGTTCTCTGAATCAGAGGTCCTCATATTGATGCATCATAGAAGCTAAAAATATGTTACACTGGGGAAGGTCCAAACATTAAACGTCTCCCCAGACATCTGCTTTTCATCGCTGTTAAAGGGAATGTACTGCAACAGGTGGGGCTTTGGTCTCATCCAGCAGGAAGGGTAAAACATAGCCATACTTAGTGCCGTGCAACAAGAAGTTGAAAACTGCATGCTATTTTCCAAGCATAGAAATGTGTTTCAAGATGGTTAGGAATTTTTTTCTTTATAGGAACCTAAGCATTTTTAGCTTCCCTTGTGACAAGAGGGAGTAAAATAAGTTTAACAGAAAAGATTTCGCTTTTTATTAGGCAATTTGTATTCTTAATCCTTATCTTATCTAAAAGTGAGACAGCAGCTGTACCAGAGTAATTTTACTTCTTAAGCCCCCCAAACCAATTATTAGTTCCTCAAGAAGACATTCATGCAACCAATTTCTGTTCCAAGAACACAAAAACCCATGCAAATTTATTCTTATGCTTCTTTTCATGTTGTAATCACTTGGGGAAGGGCAGTGATGATATACAAGTTTTAAACTGATTTTCACATCAGTTCTGTGTTTTTCTTTGCCTGGTGATAGAATTTCATTGTATTACAATAAAGCTTTAGTGCTGGTACAACTTGTTCCTGCTGTAATTCGCTTGTTTCAGTTTTGCTTCTTCTTTTAAGGGTGTCAAAGAAGCAATTTTTAAGTCTAGACAGCATAAGCCAACTACATGGTGAAGGAAAAGGCTTTCAGCCAGCAGTAAGAGTATGTGTGATTTATTAGCCTCATTGAGAGGTGGGCTGTAGGGTGAAAATATAATGGTGTTGCGTGGTGCAAGACAGGTACAACAGAAAAATCATGGGGTAAAAAACCCTGACATTTTTCAAACAACCTGCAACATAAAATGTGTCTTACCACACTACATTACTGTGAATATCTCCTTGTACCTGTGGAACAAAAGGAAATCTGTACAAAAATGCCTTGGCATGGCATGGTTAAAGCATTTAGTGGTTTGGACTTCTTTATCAACTAGTGAGCTTTAAGACTGTTAGGACTTCAGCAGAATTACAATTCCAAGTCAAACAAGGGGACTCCAAAATGACATTACACAAGGTTGTCTAAGCACCTATAATACAGGGCTAAGAGGCCCTCTGGCACTGTGTGTGTGGTCAGTGAGCAGCTGGTGGTCACTGGACTGCCCTGGCAAAACAGGGACTGGTCACATCATCCTTCATCAGAACACACCTTACCACTTCCCTGATACTTTTTAGGGTATGTATTCATACCTTATGCCATTGGGTAAGTATTTATATCTTAGATTAAACACCCAATGAAAATGAGTATTCAACTTGTGTAGAAGTTGTTTGTACTGCTGTTTCATTATCAAGAGTCTGTTCAGTGGCCTCAGAATTCCGCAGTCATTTGCACATTTGCTGAAAAACTGATTAGCACCTAATTTTGAAGGCATAACCAGCTCTCAACTACACATGGTTTCTCAGATTCAGAGGGTTGATTTGACTCATTTTAATATTATACATATTGCAAATTACCTTATTAGAGTACACAACTGGGACAAAAACTGAATTAAGTGGCTCTTTTCAAGTTGCGGCTCCTGTCTTTAATATATAGCCACGGCCTTTTTGCAACATATCAGCTAATCACTGACGGAATCAGAGTCAAGGGAGATGAAGTCAGTAAAAATGCCAAAAGTCTTAAAGCATTGTGTAAGAAGCTTAATTCTGTAAAAGACAATAAGAAAAGAAGCATCCATATTTTGTATTCCTTAATGTTGTTAAAAAAGATTATGCTACTCAAACCAGAGAACTGAAGTTTTACATACCAAATATATACATTTTCATGTTTCTAATAGGTAATTGTGTCTGTCTTCATAAACGTACTTACATTTGCCCCTTTATGTCAATCAAAGCTAAACCCAGGTAGCAGAACAGCAAGGATTTTCAAAAGCCTACAGTCCAAAGTGAGTGGCTGATAAGACTGTAAAACAAAATGCGATAATAGTTACCAGTTTATCCCTCACATTAAATATATTAAAATAAGATTGTGCACAAGCACCATTTTTTTCCAGTTGCCAAAATATAAGTAAATCTTACAATCAACATAGTTAGCTATTGCCACAATACCTGATAACTTCTGGCATAGCTGTATGTTTCTTACTTAGTACATATGTCTCATACTGAGATATTTATCTTCAGCAATAACTACAGATTCCTTTTGAGCTCATCATTTTCTTCACTTGATATGCAAGCACAAAGATGGCTCCCTGGTGGGAGGAGGATTCTGCACTGCTTGTACAAAGTCCAACTTCTGCATATCCACTGCAAATCTCCTGTTGCAACATTTTGGCTAGAGAAAATCTAAAAACAAACCAGATTAATTAGAAGCAAGGCCACAGAGAGCAGGCATTGGAGAGAATCCAGGCTGGTGCAAAGGAATGGACTGTTTCTGCTAACCCATTTATATATAGTTTTCATAATTTAAAAACAAACAAACAAACAAAAAAAACCAAACAAAAAAACCACAAGAAAATTTGCTACAAAAATTGATTATATGTGGAGATTTAAGCAGGAAAAGTAACCTGGCACTCTGCAATAACGAGAAGATAATTTAAAACAAGTACTGTTAAAGAAAATGCAGCGACATACTCCAGGAGGCAAAAACTGCGGAACTGAATGAAATACAGGAACAGAGGTAAATACAAAATTTCAGAAATACAACAAGGACTAAACAAGTTTACAGTGGCAGGTAGATGGGCAGGAAGCTAAAAATGGTTATGAAGAGCACAGCTGGGAAAAAACCAAACCACCACCAACCCAAAATCATAACATCATTACAAATTCATTGGAGAGCTATAGCCTTTTTTTCACAGCTGCCCAGGTTCCTCTTATCAGTCATGACAATTAATGTATTTATGAAGTAACTCTAACATGCATGATGACTAAGCTTGATCAGAGCTGCTTCTTATTATCAAGTCACCAAAATCACCCAAAAGAAAAGTTTCATTTAACAGGAATTGTGTCACCCAAAAAGGAGAGAACTATCTGAACAATAACTGGTCTAGGAGGGGAGAAGGGAAACTGTTGAAAGGAGGCATTATTTAACTCATAGTTAAACCTGTAGTTTGGCTAACATCACTCTAACAAAAAATTAATCGTCTGCCATCAGCTTCCAGGTTTGGATTAGCGTTATGTGATGATTGCTAGAGTTGGCATGAAAACAAACAAAATTAATATTTTACTCAAAAGTTAAATTGGAGAGGCATGATTTCTAGCTATTACATAATATTTGCTCAGTGCTCAAACTGTCATTTGGATTTAAAATTGCACATCTACATTTAATTCTTCCCTAATCTTCTGTCCATTTTTACTGATGTTTAGCTCATCTTGGTAATGCTTTCCTCTGCAAGAAATATTACTTGGGAAACACAGCATGTGTAGAAAAGAACTGCAACAATAAGATGTACATCTACGTCAAACCATCAGTCCAAAAATACCAAATGTTAAAATAGTCTCATATACTAAGGACAAAGGGGTCATTTCAATCCTGTATGAAAGGCTAGAATAAACTGCATGACTAGTGTGAGCTATACATTAGCAACAGATTATAAAATTACCAGGTTCTGCTTTTGTAGAAGAAAAATCAAGTGCTGTAAGTCCTCAGGCACAGACACCCCGGTTCATCCTGCTTAACTAAAGCACTTAACTGAAACACCTTGTTAAGAATGCGTTTGTCTGTGGCTTCATTTATAATCAGTGGTGAAAGCCCAACACCTCCAGAATGAAATTTTTTCCAATTAAAGATTTTAATCATCCTCTGAAGGCACCTGTTCCTTTTCATTGACTAGGATGACTAAACTTCTAAGTTAGATGCCTCAATTAAGTGGTTAATGTTAAGTTGGATGAATCTAGGTGGTAAAACATCACAGAAAATTTATTAGCCACGGTGTTTCGTACATCAAGTGCAAGAAATCTGCTCATATTACCAATGTTCCTAGATAAACTTTATCTTCCTGCAAAAATGTTTGTGGGAACATCTGTCAACACTCTTGTGGTGAGTTTTTCTTGGCTAGAAGCAGGATCTTATAGACCAGCCTCTTACTCACTCGCCTTCCCCAGACAGGGCAGGGGGAGAAAATAACATGAAAAGGCTCATGGATGAAGATAAAGACACAAAGATTGCTTAACTGGTTACTGTCATGAGCAAAACAGATTTGACTTAGGGAAAATTAATTTAATTAATTGCCAATTAAAATATATGTAGATGGTGAGAAACACAGAGACAAGACACTTCATCCACCTTCTTTCTTCACAGGCTCAACTTCATTCCTTCATTCCTGACTTCTCTCCCTCCCCCTCCCCTGCCCAACACCACAGAGGCAATGGGGAACTGGGGTTGCAGTCAGTACATGACAGTTCCTCTCTGCCACTCCTTCCTCCTCACTCTTTCCTCTGCTCCAGTGTGGGCTTTCTATGGGCTGCAGCTTTCCTCAGGGCATGTCCACCTGCTGCAGCATGGGGTCCTTCATGGGCTGCAGAGTGAATATCTTCTCCAGCATGGAGCACCTCCTCCTTCTTCTCCTCTGACCTCGGTGTTCCCTCTGCTGTTTCTCACTTTTTTTTCCCCTCATCCTCTGCCTGTGCAGAATTTTCTGCCCTATTTTTGAGATATTTTCCTTGAGACGCCCACCTGTGGCGGCAGGGCTCAGCTGTGCCCTGCAGTGGGGCTGCTGCATTCCTACAGCCCCCGGTACCCATGCCTTGGCACATGAATCCAATACACATCCTTTTCCCACGCAGAATCAAATATATTTTATATGCCATGATGAATACTTTGTATTATTCTAGAAAGGAAATTAATGAGTCAGGTATAAGACTTTCTCATTAATTTTATCACTCATAGTTCAGTTTTTTTGTAAAGGTAAGACTTTTCATTCTTGCTGGTGGGACTTTTTAGTTCTGAATGAAATAACTAATTTCCCCAAAGGACAGCTCTCAGGAAGTAGCACTGAGTGGAGGGTATTCTCTGTGCTGTTAAATAGGCAATTACTTTCATCCTGTGCTTCCAGAACTGATGAGCCTGTTCCTTTCAAAAGGCCGTTCAGATACTCCAGGGATCCAGCCAGTTGCAGATACTGAACCACAACTCCACCAAAACCTACTATGTTGCATGTGTGGGTTTTTGCCTACAGAAATACTAACTTTAATCTGGAGTGTGTCTGATGTCTAGGGAAGAAGTAGGTGCTGTGTAATGTTTTGCATCTGTAAAGTGCAAGTAAGTTGACTGAAAATTGTTTTAGGAAATTACCTAAAATGTCTCAAGTAACTCAGTTTAAACAAGGGAAAAACAGAGCGGGTAAGTTTCTCTCCAAGATAAAGTATGCAGCTATACAGATAAAGTGTAAGCGAATAAGCATCTAGCCCACAAATGCCACCACTGATTTTGCTGTTGGTTTCTTGTGGCCTTTTTTTAACATTTGGGTAAAGGGTTGGAAACAACCATTTGGAGGGAGGACTGCTCCTCCCTCCTATTAAAAAAAATATTCATCCAGCCTTTCTGCTGTTTCTCCAGAGCACCTCTTTGTTTCAAACCTTCTGGAAGAATTTCAAACTTGATGTCTGTCTTGTTCCTGATCTGGACAAACTCCAAGTTCTTCACCTACTGCCTCTCTCAGATTACATGGTCCTTCTTAAGTTTCACAGGGCTCATTTCATCATACTTGAAAACATCTCTGAAGATGTCTGACCTACATACCCTGAAGCTCAGTCCAACTTTAGAAGTGATTATGAAAAACCTTACAGTCTTAAACTATCGCGCTGCCAGTACTGACAAGAGGAGCTGACTTTGCATGTGTGTCCTAACTCAGCAAGGCCTGGTTTCAGAAGAGTCAGATGAGACTAGTGCAGTTGAATTTCAAAACCACTGATAAATTAATTTATGCCTAGTTGTTACATATTATGCAATTAATGCAGCATAATCAAAGAAATGCTTCTAGGAAAGAGCCAGTTTTTGTTTTACATGCAAAGTTTTTTCTCATCCTTAGCTTATTACAAAGAGATTTCTCTTCTGAGAGGAATTAATGCAGATGTAGATGCATGGATTTCATAGAATCAGTAAACACTCTTAGATGTTGCACTACAGTGATGACTAAGCCACTTTTACAAGAGCTAGCTACTGTCAAATGCCTCAGCTGAAAGACTTGGCTGGTAAGCTCCTGCTTTTGGGTGTGGAAGTGTATGGTATATTCTGAAGACTTGAAACTGGTAGAAACAATGGGAAAATACATACCAGGTAAGCAAGACTATATGACTAAGATAATTAGTTTATAATATAAACTGCAGCTCTGGTGCTCTGACTGAGCTACCTTCTTCAGAGCAATTCTTGTTTATGCTAGTTTTTACCAGATGCAATGGGAGTTGCTAGGAGCTTTCCACTTCTGAGAACATTATTCAACTCTGTCTTTTCCAGAGGTCATAGATGCGATGATAATGATGAAGACTTCCCGCCCAGCTAGTCCACTGTTTCTTTGACTATCACTGTCAGCTACGTTGACACTAAAGTTCTTGACAAAATGGTTTGATTTACTCCTCTCTGAAAGTTTATGCTAAATATTGGTTTCTTATTGCACTTCCGTGCTATAGCTCTTTTGTGTGATTTTTCAGCATCCAGCAGAAATTAGGTACACACCTAATGGTGATCCAAAGCAACTTCCTTTACACATACGCATTCCAGCTACCAGGTTCTTGAAGCACCAGACACTGGGATAGAAAACAGAACTATTTGACATGCATTTCACAAACCTGTGTACCACTGAAGAGAGAAAAATATATATGCCAGAGCTGACTCCAAGGCTCATCCTCTGCCAGCTGGGCTTGCGAACAGGTTACAGACTTCTTGAATAAATAGCTTTGAGAAAATCTGTGAACCAAATGTCCAAATAACCTGAGGCTCAGTTTGACCAATGACCAAAGATATGTTCTAAGCTCTATTCTCAGCTGAAAGATTATATGAAACAATTTTCCTGTGGCTTTAGCCACCTGTGAGCCTAGAATAACCTCCTATTAATTCCACTGACTGAGACAGAAAGATCAGATTTATTAATGTTGTTCCTTAGAAAACAGCTGAGGAAAACGGTTGGCAACTGACTGCATCACCTAAAAGCTTTGACTACTTTTTCTAAATTAATCAGTCACTAATCAGTTGTTGAAATAAGACTATATAGAACCTGTTTTTGCAGGTATGCTCAATCAGTGAAAACTATTTTCTGAGGGCTCTTTTATTGTTTCCTTACTCATTAATCTTTTGGAATAAGATATACTCTACCAACCTTGATTCCATGACAGCAAGAGTCTTGCTGGATTATTTCTTAAGCTTAATTATCTGGAGAAAAATAATTTTATATAACATTCTCCCAGAAGAGAAAAAAAAAAAAAGGAGAAAAAAATCCCCACAGAAATACCTCAACCTCAATGAGGTGAAATCAATGTACCAAATGAAAAAGAACAGTGAGAAAAAGTACATATAAAACCTAAGTTTTGTAATTTAATGGACTCTGGGTTATTCCTCATGTTGTCAGAAGCAACAAAACCGAACTGATTAATAACAGGGATTATTCTCTGATTTATGCTTCTTGGGAGGGGAAGAGCAGATAGACTGAATGCACATGCTACTTCAAAAGAAATGACTGGCGAAAGCATTCAAGATTTCACTGGTCTATGATTAGGATCCATGTAGAAAGATAGTCTAAAGAGAAACAGTCCTTCAAGAAGGGTCATTGCTTTGGAAAGCTGAGCCTCAGTCTTGTTCTACTGGCTTGGCTTTAATTTTCAAATTAAAACCCTAGTAAGAGAAGATGTATTTTCCTCTTGAATGTCTGAGTGTTAAAATTTCTGACAGTCACACAAAATACCCTTTTCTGCAACCTGAAATCAGACTAAGGTAACAACTGTATGCTACAGCGACTCATTTTCTTGAGGGCAGGATGTTAAACAATAGTGAATCTAATGCTTGTTAAAGCAACTTGTATTTTGTGCCTGAGGACATTGCTGAGTGTCTTAGCAATACCTCAAGACATTACTTTGCCTTCCCTCTTTGTGCTATTTTGACAGGGCAACAATCGTATATTTGACATTCCACTACTTAAAACAAAATTCAGCTTTATCAAGCCAAGGAGCATTTGTCCCTCAGCATCTGCTATCCATGACTGTATTTGTTCTAACTGTTTTAATTAGTACCTGAGAGTTTTAAGACCAACATTAAAAAAAAAAAAAAAAAGAAAATTAAAAGAAAAAGAAAGTACATTTTTGATCTCAGGTGTTGTGATTTTCATGTGTGTGTGTTTAGTTGTTTTTTTTTAGTGTCATTTCTGAGTTTTAGAGATCTTAGAAAGCTTTTTCTGAAAAACAAGAGATTCAGGAACAGGCTCTCAGATAGATGAAAACAAGACAAAATCAGCTATGTTAGAAAGAGACATTAAGCAGCTTCCATGTAATGTACCAAAGCAGCTGGCTTTTGTGCTTAGAGCAGCTTTAGCTGTGGTAGCAACAATCTTCACAAAGCACTAGTTCATCATCTTGGAAAAAATGCTGCTCCTCTGAAAAGGCAAGTTAGCTCTAAACAAGCAGTCTACCTAGGCCTTGAGTGCCAGATAGATTTCTGAGATAGGATATCCCTGATAAGGGGTGAAAAACAAATCTCTAAAAGACTGGAAAAGTATCAGTTTCTCAGAAATAGGGAAGGAGCTCTGAGTGACATTATTATCTAAATAATAATATCAAGTCAAAGTAAAGGTTAGATTGTCTGCACATGTCCAAGGTTCTTTTTAGCCTACCTACAAATGTGATTTTGTATTATTATACAGCTTACACCCAGGCAGATCAAAATTACCATCTTGCTTTTGTCTGAAATGCAGCTATTGCCCTGAAGAAGAAAATAATGACTTTGAATGCTAAAATAATGCAGGTATTCTTGGCAGAGAAAGGTGCTCAGATTTAGTTCTGTGGGTATTTTAAACAACTTGCGTTCACCTCAGATTTATTTTCTGCATCATCATTCAGTTTTTGTGATGCCCCCAGAACAAGATTTGGTCCAGCACTGATGTTGTTCAGATCCAATAACGTTAATATCTTTATACAGAGAGACTAACAGCCTTAGATCAGAGATCAGTTTATTCTTTTGCTGCTGAACAGGAAGTTGCCACAGAGATCCACCATTCCAGATTCTCTCATATCAATTCTCAAGGTTAAAAATTAGGAGAAAGGAAGTTTACTTAATTATTGCTCAGCTTCTCTGGCATTATGCAAAAGTGCTGAATTGTAAATGACAACTGATTTGGTGATGTTTGCATATGAAAAAAAATATTCTGGGAAATCAGATTATGAATATTATTGATCCCAAGGTCCCTAGGATGTGTCAGTGTTAAAATCACAGAGCAGTGAACTGAATTTGATGTGCAATATTTTCTATTCTATCTTTTCCCAGCAGATGAGCCCTTTCTCTGTTTGCTAAATAATGTCAATATCTGCAACACCCTTTCCTGCATGTGGTATAAGCAGCTTCTCATAATGACATTCAAGCCTTCCCTCAGAAAGAAATAATAATAACGCATGCAATTTTAAGGACAAATGTAAATGTCAATCACACAAGAATTTAGCAAATAGCTTTACATCCTAGAAACTTCTAGTGATAAAGGGAAGAGAAATTACAGAGACATTCTCAGCAGACTGCCCCTAGTGTATCATGTCCATTCAAGGAGGCACAGGAAGGTGTTCACTTTGAGTGCCCATCCAAGAGCAGTTGGGAAAAACATGGATGATCTGAACTTACACATATAATGAGAACATATCATGCTCCTTCCTGAAGCAATAACCATAAGCTTATTATGTATTAATTTACACTGCAAAATTATTTGGTCTAATGTTAAAACTCTTGTCAAATCAGTATCATATTTTTCTCTCCACAAAATGGTGTGCAAAGTATATTTCAACAGTTCAGTGGAGATTCTGTTACTGTCACAAACATAAATGAGAACATCAAATGCTAACAGAAAAGATGAGACCAGCTCTACCTACTTTGTCTTTCTGCTGTTATTCAAGAATTATGCTGGCAATATGGCAAAATAAAGAGCAGAGAATTAAAAAAAAATTGGTCTTTACATTTGCAAGCTGTGAATGAAATGCTTTTTCATTCTTCTTTAGCACATAGTCACAAAGGTTACCTCTTTCCTTTTCCTGAGGACAGTGAAAGAATATTTTATTTCAAGCAGAACATGTAAAATAAGAGAGGGGAGGCTATTTAACATAGAAAAGTATTTCAAAGAAAGGCAAAGAGTATTGCTACAGGTTCTGGGGCATTCTGAATTCAGTGACAAAAGAGAATTAGAGTCAGAAAATCCAGGTAAACAGAATTTAGTTACTTATGGGCCTTTGATTGCTGAATGTAGACAGTGGTTAACATCCTCAGATCCCAAAAAACAATTATTTTATAAATGTTTTTAATACAAACTGGGGTGAGTAGGGTTATTCATGGATGATGCAGAAGATGCATAACTGTTCTCAGATTTTAGCAGAAAGCTAGATTTCAATCTAATATTTCAGACCATGCAAAGGTACTTATGGGTGCCCAAGCAAAACAGTTGTATAATCTAAACTCTCAGAATAATCTAGCAACAATAACTGCTGCCTAGCTTTATATTCTGGAAAAATACTTCAGAAATATTTTTACATATCTGTTAAGGGTAATTCAAACTGGTTTATGAGTAACAGAGTTTAAACTTTAAGGAGGTATGTCTTCAGAATACCTACCTTAAATCATCTGCCAGAAAAATGTTTATTCAACCAATTCCAGACATACAATTCTAACACAGATATCAAATAATTGCACAGTAATAATCAGACAATAACATTGTGTTCATTTGTCAACTATATTTTTGATTCTTCAGATGCCACTTGTCAAGAATATTAGAGATACTTTTTTTTCAAAATTGGGCAGCCATTAGGTTTACAAAAAAAAACCCCAAACCCACCAAGTTAAAGGAAATTATAACCTCTCAGATAAACAAATTGTCCATCCTGGAGACCTTAATGATGACATATTTCCTCTGTTCTATGTATGTGCTGCACTTAAGCATCCATAGATGGTATCCAGACTTTATTACATCAAGTAAAAGCCAAAGTATATAGGCAAACAGAAGTCTTTACCCTTGATATAATTAACCTTAAGATTATTTCAGAAGTATACGCAATATCTGTCTTCTCAGTCTTAAGTCATAATTTTTGTGGAACTGTGCTTGCACTCTATGCCATCTGTGGCACAGGGGTTTAGCTGTCTGTAGCCTGTGGCCTGGTATTGTATGGCGCAGTTATGTGGCCTTGGCTCAGCTTTACTGAAAAACTGTTGAGCTGTGGGAAAGGATATAGGCTAAAGCTAAGATTTTCATCCTAAGGAAAATAAAAACGAAGTGAAACTGTTGAGACGCTAGTAGCAACTTGGGGACTCAGAGAAAAATACTGATATGAAAAGGTGTGAAATGCTGAAAAGAAGCAATGAGTTAAAAAATGAGAACTCAAAAATATCAAGATCCTTCTTCATTGTAAGCACCATCATCTTTCTGACAAATTAAGTCTTGCAGTCAGACCCTCAGAACCAATACCATTTTCCTCTTTTTCCAAGATAGGAACAAAAATACTAGTCCCCTAGTTTCAATTGTAAATTCCTAGTTTCTTGTCTCAAAGACAGAGTCTCTGAAGTTGAATGGACAGCCAGACTAAATAGATTTTTTGAGGAAAAATAATCACTTTGTGATCTAGAATGTATTTCTCTTCATTAGGTTCCTCACCATGTCTAAGTACCCTGAGCCGTGGTGAGGCTGCCTTAGGTCAGAATCTACTTAGGGCAGTTTCTTCCCTCTTTAAGAGAACAGAATGAAGTTTAATGACTCTAAATTCAGTACTACAAAGTCTCCCAAAGACTTTGTCCTTAAGACCAGACAGAATATCCAGTACATCATTGACTTATTTTCTCTTTTCCATTGAGTATAAATTGAGGACAACTGAAGTTTTTCACAAGACACTTAGAAGGTACAATCTAGCCCTTTTAAACTGCTCCAGTCCTGCCTATTTCATAAGTCTCTGTGTACTAGAAGCTGTTGAACTATTGGACATTTTAAAATATAATTAGTATGAAGAATATGCCTATTTCAGGAGAGGGGAAAAAGGGGAAAAAAAAACCCAGTATCTTTTATTATGAGCCTCCAGGGCTTTGCTGGAAATCTAAGGCTTCTTTGATACTGTCAGATCAAAATCTTTTCATCTCATGTACAGCAATATTAAAAAAATATTTTTATGTAAATGAGAGGCTGAGTTCTCCAGCAGCACTGATCTAAAATTTATATCATGGATTAGGTTATGTTCTGTTTGGATTTTTTGTGAAGGATGGAGTACACTAATCTGTTTAGGCTGAGAAATAATAATCTAGGCTGAGAAATAATAATCTAAGTAAAAAAATTACGGCAATCTTTTGGTTTTTTTTGTGAACAAATGGAAAACTAAAGGAAAACAAACCCATTCTTACCCAGAGAAAAAGTTGCTAGATGAAATTCATATACATGGTACTCAGCATTCACATTTACAGAGTTATAACTTCATGTGGCATCATCACTCTTCAATTACTAGAGTGGGAAAATACTTACCAGATACTGTAAGTGAGAAAAACAGACAGCAGGAAAATATTATATTGGTTTCTGTGTGCATGGTGGGGAACATGGGAACATAATAACCGTTATGAAAAATATTTTTTCCTTGAGGCTAAAACAGACCAGAATTCATCATTATTGGGTTTTCCACATGTGGCTGTGTTTCTTGGTAAACAAAATTTATCTACGTTGTTTCATATCCTTTCACTGAGATTATTTCTTCTAAACTGTGGTACCATACATAGACAGCTTTTTTTGCATGCTTTAATTTAAACCCCTAACTCTATAAAGTATTCAGTCAGTGCTGCTCAATACCTCATAATTTTAGGTCTTCAGGGAGGAACCATCTGTTACAATAGCAACAGCAATGTGCCAAGACCCAAAATTGCAAGACACGGTAACTCTAGTTACATGCTTATTTTAATTTAAGTGCCTGAAAAAAGCCCATTTAGAAAAAAAAAAAAAATGCTGAGTACCTACAGTTCCCTTCTAAAATGCAACACAAATAGACAGCATTAATCGCAGTGGAGAAGGAATCCTTACCAGGAATGTGCTCTTGAACCATATTGCTTAAATATGGAACTATTTCTGCCACCATAAACAGAATTGTGTAGGCTGTATGGCATATGTTATAATACAGTAAAAGATACAACATACATCTGACAGTAGTCCTAGCTAATTTATTTTGACTGACCTATACCCATGCAACAAAGGTCAGAACTTGGAACAATAACCAGCTGAAGCATAAAAAGACACATTCATGTAAGAACATTTAAAGAAGAAATGTATTTCCTGAAGTTAGCCATTAATTGTCCTTTCCAATCCTCCCACATTTGCTTGTATCTGAATTCACACATGACACACAATTAGTCCAGCACTGCAAACTGAGAAACATGATCAGTAACAACTATAGAGCACATCTGGCCTTAAAGGTTCAAAAGACGCTGGTCACATTGACTTTAGCAGAGTCATACATCCTACTATATTCCAGAAGCTTACAATTAGGTATTCAGAATCTGAATCAATTAAGTATTCAGATACCAGCAAAAAGGAGATTATGAGACCTATTCACTTAATTTTCATCATTGCCATTTAGTGAGGAAATGACTCAAATCCTGTTCACATTCAAAGTACTGGGGAAACTCTCAGTCATATAACATAAAATCCTGGCCTCATTAAAGAACTTTTCATTTAATGGCTGTACAGCTAGCAAGTTGTCTGATGTCACTGTTTCTTCTGGGACATGTGGAAGGAGTTTGCGTGCATCTATTTTTCTCAGAATTACCTTCTTCCCTCTTCTATTTCCATGCGAAACCTGGAAACCTCTTTTATTAAAAAAAAATCTAGAGGAAGGATATACTATATATTCTGATAATACTCCTTTCACTGGAGCACAAGCACATCTCCTGAAGCGTGGGATACCTGACGAGCTCTGCATGATAAGACGCTTCTGTACCCAAGACTAACTATTATTGTCAGTACCTTAAGAGCTGCTCAGACCTTTCCCTGCTCTTGCCCACCACACTGTGTGTTCAAGTGACATGTAAAAGATAGCACTCTTTTTTCATTGCTTCAAGATTTTCTTAGGTCGTAAAGACTGAAAGTTTACCTGACAAGTTACATATCTGCTTTTACTAACCTTTATGTGTAACTTGGCTGCTCTTTGGTGACCTCCCTCTACATTTACTACTCCTCCAAATACTATTTTGAAGGCTTTTAATTTTCTTCTCTTTTGGATATGAGAGACCGTATGAAAGCTAACCTGATGCTCCTCCAGTGTATTTATTTTTACAAATCTCTTGGTAAAGAAGATTCAGCAGCAAAATCTGATAAACATTTTTTGAGGGAATATGAGATATTATGAGCTATATAAGTATATATATAAGGTTATATAAGTAATGAAAAGAAATGAACAGATAGATATGGGAGTTTTAACTTTAATTAACCTATTAAATCTAGTCATGTCATTTAAAGCATCCTAGTGGTTTAACATGGCAATTTAAAATTGATTGAAGCTGAACTTCTAGAAATTGGTAAGAGCACCACTGCAATAATATTTTTTAAAATTTCAATACAGCTTAAAATTCAAACAGAGCTTAACAACAAAAAAATAATTTTGCCTCTATTAATTTTCTTATATAAAATTGGGCCTTATTTTTCAATAATAAAAATATAAATTAGTCTGTTTTTTGTAGGTAAGACGGTGGGTGAACAGTTGTACAGAACATATACATGTGGTGGGCCTTGAAAAATCATAAAACTGTTTTCAGGGTCTCCCTCAGCTCATAATGTAGACAAAACTAGACTGCTTTCACATGGTCTGTGAAGAAATGCTTT